>NW_014333216.1:303320-309590 GCF_000341935.2 Cephus cinctus | reverse complement strand
GGGGGGGGGGGGGGGGGGGGGGGGGGTAAAACGTAAGAATCAAGAAACGTGCAGGAAACGGAGGAGACATAAAAAAAGCTTGCGTCTACACACAGTCCTCAAGAAAAAATCCAAAGCTCGCCCAAAACGGCAAATCCACTTTTGATAATAAAATTTGTTCGACGAAAGGACCTAGAAAGTTGGACAGAAATAGGGAGGAAATATAAATGCACGATACGTAAGGGTGTCTCATTGGAATACGAAAGTAGGAGTATGAGTTGCGAAATGGGGTAAAAGTGTAAAGAAATTTTAAGGGCGAAATCGTGAAGCATTAGAGTGACGTTGGGGTACAGGAGGAATTGAGGCACCCTGGTTTTTGGCTTCGCGAAGACTTGCGTCAATGGCGCGAGGGATGGGCGGTGTAAAGGGGGGCTGTGGGTTAGAACAGTGGCATTCATGGAGGGTTCCAAATGGGCCTCGTGGGTCTCGTAACCACCCCATTACAACGTTTCCTCTTCCATTTCGCGATACGAATTGCGGGAGCGCGTGCCTCCGTGCGTGGAAAGTCCACCGTGGAAAAATGTGTATACATACTGTGTGTGTGTGTGTGTGTGTGTGTGTGTGTGTGTGTGTGTGTGTGTGAGAGAGAGAGAGAGAGAGAGAGAGAGAGAGAGAGAGAGAGAGAATAGAACTGTCTACCCTTATACATGCATAGACAGAGATTTGGGTTAGGAAGCTGTACCATCCCCTATGTGTTAGGACATTCGTCAGTAAGGGCGCAATTGGCCCTATTGTGAGATGCTAAGGTTAGGTTATGTCGCTATCAGGTTTCTTCTAGGGTCCTCTTGCGTCAGGTACTTTTGGGCCATGTGTCGTCTCTATATACGTATATATATCAATAAGCCGTATGGACCCGTTTTTCGTTTACTTTAATTGGCTGCGATAATACTTAAATTTTGGTTAAATTTACAAAATCGAAGATTGTGTACGTTTAAACAAAAATTTTCTCGAATTTTGGTCTCGCACGTGCACTTGATTTTGAAAGTTTTAATGCCGATCCATTGTCGGCGGTTTGTTTGATTTATTGGAAGATTTTTTTTTTTTTTCAATTGAAATGCGCGGATTCAGCCGGCAAATTATAGGAAAAAATTTTGTAATTTATTTTACTAAATTTCGACGCTGCTAATGATTCTTTATTTTTTAACCAGTTTGCAATACCTCGCGTGTAATACTGATCTCGATATGATCGTCGACGAGTCTTATACTTTAATTCCGTTTCGTCATCCTTTTATTTTATCGTGAAATTAATCGCTACCCGTGAACAGGGACTTAAAAAAATCGCAGGTCCCTCACTCCTTTATTGGTCGGTCGATTCTTTATCCGCCGTAGAATGGCCGGAGATAGCCGTGCGGTCGTAAGCACGGCCGCATCAAAAGCGCCGACAAATCCCCGCTAATTCCTGGGCTTTCCAAAATCAGCCTGTTTTAAATGTCGGCGCTTTTCAATATAAACTCGTAGCTCGATAGTGATTAGGGCCCCGGGGGCCTCAACTGTAGCTTCGTACGATACTATGATGGATTGGCCGGATTCTCAGTTCACTTAGCGGCCGAGAACACATTCAGTTCCTATAAGAAAGAGCGGAAACGAAAGATGCAAGAATTTCAAAGAAAAAAGTCGAAAAATTTTGAAAATTCAAAAAAGTCATCACCCCACATGAAAATTCGAATTTTATGTTAAATTCTTGCCATACCGATAATACCGTACAATGAAGAAAAAAAAAATTGTTTACGCGTCATAGTTTTTTTTCGAAATATTAAAAAATGGCGTAACCGTTCTCTCGGACGTTGAAGGTACGCATGGACTACGTTGAGAACTAGGAGGTTGGAGTTGAATAAAGAGAGGAAGGGATATCGTCGCTATCGGGAGATGAAAAGGGCCGCCAGTAATCCTGATGTTGGTTCACACAACCATAGGTTACATTGTTACATTGCTAGGTTCACGTGCGACTCAACGTTCCAGGGTCCGTCCGGTCAAATTGTCCGTCATGAATTTCGATAATACGAATTTTTATAGGTTCGGTCGTCACGCGACCAAGGAGCCCGTGCTCGATCCTAGGAATTTTGGAATTTCTTTGGCAGTCTCGTTCCGCGTTCCGGAGTACCCAGGAGAGTGTTTGGATTAATAGTCTCTTGATGGACGTAAGAAGGAAATGAGTGGGAGATGGCTGTGTGAAGGAAAAAGAAAAAAAAAGAGAGAGAGGTCGTATATCGACACTAAGAGAAAGAGAGAGCGAGAGAGAGAGAGAGAGAGAGAGAGAGAGAGAGAGAGAGAGAGAGAGAGAGAGAATTGACAGCAATAATAAAACACGATGAAATAACGCGAGGAAGAAGAGCCGTGGGCCACGAAGGCCTCGACTTATCGAGTAGTGGTGGATTAACGTGGCTAGGCTTTGATCTCGCCGACTCGGGTCTTATCTAATCGTGCTGGCCTCTACGTTGCCGATCCTCTCTTCCACAATTTCTCACTCCGTCTACCCTCTTACACGCTCGTTTCAGCTTTGCGGTTCTATCCGGCTGGTTTCTACTCTCAGTGAACTTTAACGGAAATAACGGTCTAAGATTAGGGTGTCTGTAAGAACTGGAAATGGGTGAAATAGAATTAAAAAAAAAATGATAAAATATTAGTAAGCCTGATACCTGTTGAGTACGAGGAATTAAGTGCACTATACTAATACAGTATAACGGTTGAGTCCTGTTGCATCATGGGATGGATGTTAGCCAATATGGCGGACCATCGCTCATATGATGACTCGCTTGAAAACTTTTTTCTTCGATATCTTTACCAAAAATTGTCATATCCTTATCTTCCTGTGACGTACCCATGCATGACGATGGCACGCGTATTTTACACTATGTGAGATTTTTTTTTTCATTATGTTCTTCTTATGCTTTTGACTTTGAGTATTTACCAAAGGGACCGTTTCGTTTTAATTTTTTCTTTTATCATCCCGCTTTCGGTACGTAGCTTTAGTTCGTGGCGTCGCCGACGGCACGCGTCCTCGCTGATATTAACGTGTGTAAAAGGGCGAGCGGTAATCGCTCGCATGTGTCGTCGTAGCGACCGAGCGAGACCGAAACACGCGCTGTCGCTTATCGTGTAGTTTAATTAGCACGAGAGGCTCGACATGACGAAGACGCATGTTTTTTTTTTCGCCTATCTGCGATGATAATAATGGCCGCGCCTATCTCGGTCGCGTTAGCACGATTTTTTATCTTCATACTACGGGGCGTTGCAAAACTGAACGTCGCGAAAGCGTCGTCCATTTCTTTTATTGTTTTTCTTTTATTACTGTATACGAACCTATCCGTAACTGGAACGCGTAAAGTACGCGTTGTACGACTGATCCTATATGAGCAAACATCGTTATTATATCACTCATTTGTTTCCATTGATAACAGCGCATTTGATGATTTGCAGGAAAAACGAGGACAAAGGATAAGTACAGGGTGGTTTATACGGACCAACAAAGACTCGAGCTGGAGAAGGAGTTTCACTACAGCCGTTACATTACAATTCGTCGTAAGGCCGAGCTCGCAGCAACTTTGGCACTCTCGGAGCGTCAGGTGAGTCCCAAAATTCAAAATTTCCACTTCCGCGAAAAATTACTACATTTTTTTTCTTCGAAAATTAAACAAGGACGATCAGTACTTTATCCGACGGAATACGAGAAACGATCGTCCCGATTGTAATGACAAGTTCATATATGCATGAATAGTATGACGCAACGAAAGACAAAATGGTGACTGCCGTGAGATATGAGCCGATTTTTAATGTCACATTCAGGTCAAAATTTGGTTTCAAAATCGACGAGCGAAGGAACGCAAGCAAGTGAAAAAACGTGAGGAGTTGGAGCAAAAGGACTCGAAGCCAAGTACAGACGCCCTGAACGGTGCCGCGAGTGGAGGTATGGCCAGTTTAGCAGCGTTAGGCGGAATGGGAGGGATGCTCGGCGGACTTATGCATAATGGTGGGTCCCCACCTTTGGGTCTGGGCCCACCCCACTCGTTGGCAGCTCTTGGCCACTCGCCAGCATCTCTTCATTCCCACTCACATCAGCACAGCCATCCCGCCCATACGCTCGCCGGATTGTGACCGGATGATACCATGTGATGTTTTAACTTTAATAATAAAAATAATTGTATGTAGTTTTCAAATGACAAATCATTAAGCTTACTGTAATAACAGATCATCGTTTGGTTATAATCGATTGTCGCACGCTATGGAGAGACTGAACCAATGGAACAAGAGAAATATGTAAATCGGGGTAACCAGCTAATTTCTTTTTAACTTGAAAATTAAACACTTGTCTCAAAAAGTATCGTATTTGCTTTAAAGTGACTAATTCTCAAGTATCGTTACGGTCAACCGTCGTTTACCTCGAGTAAGGATTTACGTGGTGTAAGTAATACGAAAGATCGAAACGTTAAATTATTTTTTTATTTTTACTCGAGAGATCATAAATATATATTTTTTAATTCATCATAATAAAACGTACCCTTAAATTCTCTTTCTTTCGAGAGAATCAATTTTCATACTACCGCGTATTTCGTTCGTCGCGCGTAAGAAAACTCAAAATCTCCAATTTTTAATTAAACTGACATCCCAAACCTTATTTCGAGCTAATCGTTCATTGGCGCAGTGCTTCCCTTCGTAGCGTAAATACGAATTTTAAAAATAAGCCCACCATCGTTTTTAAGCAATTTTGTAAATATTTTATTGTATCATTGACAGCGATTGTTGAAAAAAAAATTATCTACGAAACGTCACGTCCACAATGTTAATTCGGACAATAGGAATATATATATATATATATATATATATATACATACATATACATATATAAGCTACCTACAAAAATGCGAATAAGAATGTTAATCGATAAAAAAATTAGAATTAATTATAGTCACTGTACCGAGCACAGTTCTCAAAAAAAAGTTATATACATATATAAAACATTTCCCTTAGATATTTACGGCACACGCACGTGTTACATTTGGTAAAAAACTATATTATTATATGTAACATATATATGTATATATACAGTCCATTAGGTCCCACCAGCCACCCACCCACCATCGATACGTAAGACTCCTCCATACATTTACTCGGTACTTTCTTATCTTTTATCCTTATCTGTCCAATCTCCGTCAAATTTTTAGCATTTATAATAATTATTAATTAATTTATGCTAATCGCGTCTGTGCCTCTTTCCGTCATTGTCCTGCAGCTTAAATATTCTCTCTCTCCTCCTACACCTCCCCCCCCCCTCTCTCTCTCTCTCTCTCTCTCTCTCTCTCTCTCTCAATCTTCGTAATTCGTTTTCTCAAGCCTCCCATTGCGCAACGTATAATTAATCTTGAAAAAGACTTTTGCAGTGGATACGAAACATATCGTTGCGAATGAAAATAATAATTTTTCGATTTCCTCCTTTCAGCAAGCATTTACTTAATTTACGTCTAAAGGCAAAGCAACAGTTTGAATTTTTGGCAATTGCGAGAGGTCGGTCGCTCAGGGATATATGAATTTTAAGCCCGCAATAGCTATAGGTATACGCATACGTAACGGTTGCTCTGCGCTCGTCGTGTTGTTTTGTTCGTGCACAAATCATACGAGATAAATGCATGAGATCGTCGAAGATATCTGAATACGATTTTTCACGATAAACAACAACGCCGATCACACCGAATGGAATTTAAATGATTTTGGACGACTCGAAAATATTATTGACGACGAAGCTCGAGTTTCATCCACGTGTTGCGTATGACATGCGAAAGACGTTGAAATGACAGTGATAATGCTGGTCATTGATTTTTATACTTGCGCAATTATTATTTTCTTCTTTCCAATGAAAATATATACACGATTCGGAGTAGTAGCACGTGGCAGCTGGTTGTGTACGTTTGATGAATATAGGAAAATATTTTCTTTTTTTTTCAAATATCGAGAACGCGTGCTACTAACCTTTAATCGCGAGTAAATTTGACAGGCGAGGGTGGATGGGAGGCATTGGGGAGAAAAAAATTTTTAATAAAAAAACAAAGGCAACGATGAATTATAAAGTGTATAAAAAGTATACAGGATACACTGTACGGGAGACCGTGAATCAACGAGTGACGGAGAGGGTAGCGAAAAATAAAAATAGAGTGAAAAGAAATATGTGTAAATCTATAGTGTGTATGAGAGAGAGAGAGAGAGAGTGAGAGAGAGAGAGAGAGAGAGAGAGAGAGAGAG
>NW_014333216.1:302306-303107 GCF_000341935.2 Cephus cinctus | reverse complement strand
GAGAGAGAGAGAGAGAGAGAGAGAGAGAGAGTGACAGAGAGGGGGGGAAGGTGTATAATTGTAAAGAGTATGTAAGTAAACGTAAAGTATAAGGAATTGATAGAGTAAATGAGAGTCAGAGAGAAACAGAGAGAGTGTGCGTGCGTGTGTATGAGAGAGAGAGAGAGAGGGAATGAATTAATATATGTAATAAATGAAAAATCTCACGTTATCGTATGTTGAAACAAAAAGTTGTACATATAGCACGCTTAACGAGTAATAAGTTATTATCGATCGTATTATTATTATTAATATTAATGTTGATTGCTATCACTACTATCATTGCTATTATTAACGTGCAGACGGGCACAAATCGCACTGGTCGAGCGGGAGCCGTGAACTTTGAACCCGGACGATTGTAAAATTTTCCGAGTTGACAGTCGACGTAATCTTTCTTCTTTTATTACAAACTATTTTTCTCGCTTCTTCGACCTGCAGTGGCTATTATTATTATTATCGATTAATTGATCAATTAATTAAGCATTAATTATCGCATATTACTATCGCGGTGCATTATCACGATTATTAGTATTATTATGTATCATCGATTTGTACAGTTTAGATATTACTTTATTTTTCTGTTAATGGGGAAAAAATATATATATATATATATATTCAATTGAAACATCCACTATAGGCACGTACGTCAAATTTTATACATGAATAACATAAACGGAGATCGACCGAGCCTCCTTCGTAAATCTTGTGCACAATATAAATAATCAAGAGACAATTAAGAAAAAAAAAAAAAAAAAAAAAGGG
>NW_014333216.1:276376-302247 GCF_000341935.2 Cephus cinctus | reverse complement strand
AAAAAAAAAAAAAAAAAAAAAAAAAAAAAAAAAAAAAAAAAAAAAATGGGTTTCTGGTAATTTATTCAATTTCACCCAACTTCGAATTTTCACACACACGTATCCTTCCCACGTGGTTATAATTAGCCCGGAAGTCTAATCGATTGACAATCGAGCGAAAATCGATAATGTTAACAAAAAAAAAAAAATCTATAAGAATGAATAATAATGTTTATAAATAAAAAAGAAGTCATTGCTGTTAATTTTTTGTGTACAATATATCTATACTTGGTGCAATTCCATGGACCCAATGCTCACCAGCCCTTCTTTGCGCGCATTTTATCCAATGTCCTATATATGTATACACCAAGCGAAGTTGTCAACTCGACCGAAAGGGACCAGCGAAGAGATACGTAATTCTCGAGAACAATAAAAAGGGAGTGTAAATAATGGTATGACCATAATAAAGAAATCATAGTCATTGCGTAAGGTAGTTTGGTATATATAGTGTATCTGACGTAACTTCGTCTGGCTGAACTATGAATCTGAAAAAGAGTAATAGACACTCGTCTAGTGTATATATATATATACATACATACATATAGCATGTATACAGACATAGAGTCTCGGGAATGGAAGTGGCCCAGCAGAAAGAGGGATACAGAGTGGAAGAGTAGAAGCGAAAACGAGTCCCTAGGGAACCCTTGAGTTAACTACCAGATCGATGTCTGACCCCATACCCGGGTTCATCCACTTCATCCCCCTCGAAAGCCAAAAGCACCCCATCCCACTTGGAAATAGACACAGAAACAAGTTTCAGGAGTCTTCGACGAGGAGCGAGATCTTTTTCTTTTTCTTTCTTTTTTTTTTTTCTTTTTTCTTGTACTTTTTTACTTTCTTACTTCTTCACACATCGTTTCAGGGTCTCCTGCAAGGAACGTCCAATGATATCACGTATGTATATGGGCAATTGTATATATGGCTAATAACTGTATAATGGTGAATATGCAATATTTTTTTATAATTTTTTTTTAATTTTCAAATACACGAATTTTGAACAATTTTCACGTGGGCAATATTTTTATGGTTATGGGTAATGAGTATGGGGTGGGTAACGAGATGATATTTTTTTTGGATTACTCTATAGATATATTTTGAATGACTGGGTATGCGATGACTGCGGATGAATGGACCATCGAATGCTGTGAATGTAAATCATGGCTATGCAAATTTTCTTGGTTGATTCTGTGGGAGGGGAAGGAGGGGGGGGGGGCGTTATTAACTGCTAGTCCCTATGGGAATTTCAATCTTTTACAAGTGTGTGTATATGTATACTATGTAGTGATGACGGAATATACGTCTGGATTTTGACTGAAGTCGACAACTGTTTTTGTGACTGTCAATTATTTTTGGATGAGCCACTACAAATTACACGGATTGGTTAAAGATGGAATACCATAAATTATTGTTTAGTTACACTGTGTATTAATGGTAGCGATTTATTCAGATTTTTGTGTACCAAAATTATTTTTTTATAGTCACAGGTGTTTATGCTTTTAATGCTTAACGACAATGATGATAACGATTTATAAATTAAAGCTGATTCTATTGGCGGTATGTTATCATATCTTTTTTTTTGTTCATCCTCTAATCGGCTTAATGCGCCGAGACGTTTTTTTACTGTGGAATTACAAAAAATATTTATCATCCCCTCTCTCCCTCTTGTTTTGAAATGTTGTAAGTCATGACTATATTTGGATCGTTCTTCAGTGAAATAGGGGTGGCAATATTAACGCAATGATTATAGGGTAAAATGGAGATTTAGAGTTTTAAGATCAGATCAGATACTGATGACTGTTATCATGCGACTGATACGACTGAAGAATCTTTTTTTTTTAAATTTCTTACTCGGCGGAATTACGAAGGAATTTGCGAGTAAGTGGAATTTCGGTATACAATTTCGAATGGAAAGTACTGCTGACAGCCATTAATTCGGTAAGGTTTTTTTTAAGTTATGTAATAATTTCAAAAAAGTACCGCCTCTCATGGATTGCTTGGTCGTAACAGTGCGCGACACGTGTACGCGTTATTTTGTGAAGAAAAAAAAAAGTTTTGATAAATAAGAATTCTATTACGTCAATTGGCGGGAATTATGGCTATAAAGATTTCGGGTTATTAGCGATATTAAGGGAGACAGTAGGATTAGTCTTAAACCAAAGATTTTCAGAGAGACTGCCTCACCCCTGTATTATTATTTTTCTCTTTCTCTATCACGATTGTACGATAAGCAAGAGACAAATAATAGAGCCGTCTTCGTGCCGCTAAAGAGAGCCACTTGACGTCTAATTAAACCGAAGATCTGATTATCAGACGTGGCATGTGCTATCGCAGAAATCCAAATGAGATAAAGGCGATTAGAATTTATGTGAATCTTAGAAGTATTCGATGATCGATATCGACGGTCGTATAATCGAAGTCCTCGTAAAAGTCAAAACGATAGCGAGGCGAAAAGTCTGAAACACATGAAAAAAAAATAAAAAATAAAAAAATGTGACAGTTGAATTAAAAGAATTATTGTTGCAAAAATGTACATATATCCAAGAACAGAAAAAAATGCAGAAAGCAGACAGGACGCGATGTTGACAGAACCAAAAAATTGCTGCCGACATACCAAAGGAGCAAAGAATACCAAGAAATGGTCCCGCAGCATCCGACTAATAGAAAGAGTCCATACCGAAGAAAAAGGATCCTCGTCCCAAGAAAGACTCCTTAAAAATCATGAAGGGCGTTCTTCATCCCCTACTGTATTCTTCTGTGTCTTCTTCATTCTTCTTCTCACTTCCTCCACCTCGCTTCATTCCATTTCGTATGGCCTGTCCTCTTTCTCACGGCGGCGGCCATTACTCCTCTGAGGATCCGTGTGCAGCCGCGAACCTGGAAAACAGCAAATAGATACTTTTATAGGGGTGCACGCTCGTAAAAGCATCCCCGAATCGGGTATCGATGGTTCCAAAGGGGCTAATCTGTAATAAAAGTCCAGGTCGAGCCAGGACACCGAGGTCCTGTCAGGTATAGGTACCAGACCTGTATGTGTGGGTAGGTACCAGAAGCATTCGGAGCCTGCGCCATTTTTTTTTCTTCTTCACTTTTTATTCTTGCCAGCTTATTGCGCGATTGGTCGGTTTTCATGCACCCTCCACGTCTCCGACTCCCCGTGCGTCGCTGACACTCCTAAGGAAAACCAACCCCTTTAGAGGTGCAGCGTGAGGTAGAAAAAAAGGAAAGATGGAAATCTCGCGTGTGTGCGCCATTGTAAATCATTCTGCTGTATTATTCGACCCTCCGTTGGAATATATGGTGGCATTTATAGGGGATTGCGAGAGAGAACAATTTTTTAAATGAGAAAGCACAGAGGGAGAGACGTAAAGGATGTGAAGTTTGTCATATTTACAGAATGTAAGAGTCAGTATTGTTGGGAAAATGATTTTGGAATCTTAGTATGTTTTGGAAAATATGGTATTTTATATTTTTCTGCTCCTTTTATTCCTTGCAAATTACTATTTTGTATAGAATTTTGGATTCGTGTTTTTTAAATTCAAACATCCGATGTGTATGGTGCTGCCATCTAGCGTACGCAAACGGCTTAGTAGATATCAATTATTAATGGCCTTTATTGGCACCGTTGAGCAAAGATAAATATACTAGGCAACTTACCGGGTTTGATGTCATTGTTGACTCAAGATAATTATATTAGGGATTCTCGTGAAACATCGTAATGTATTGTAAGCACATCGCACGTAAATCAGCAAGCTTGCACGAGAAAATTACGCGAGCCGCTCGTAGCGTAACAACAACCGGACGCCGGTAAGCGAGTTGATTCAGCAGCCACTAGGTGACGCGCGACAAGTTTAAATAGTCCACCGGTAAACCGACACGGTAACGCGCGGATATTTGTATGTACATACACGGAGAGAAAAATAAATGCGATATTCTTTTGTTACTATCCTGACTCCGGCGTGGTTCTATATTACTTCACTTACGTCCTGAGTTCAAAGAGATGCCAAAGCATAATGTCGCGAAAAGAGTTCTTCAGCCTAATTACGAAAAACAGCACAGCATAATGGAGAATCCGACCACCCGTGAGTAGAAACAGTTATTACTTTATTAACGCGGATAAATTGTGTTCAATCGTTGTCGAGCTAGCGGTAAGTTGTCAACCGTAAGAAAGTAAGATTAAAGCATAGAGCTAGATTGCACCTGGTACAAGAAAATTCTACCGACCGAAAACGCCATATTGGACGTACAAGACTAGATATCGTCTTTACCGACGACAGGTAATGACGTGCTTCCTGTTTTACCGACTGACCATCAATTATCGTATCATCTACAAGATGGCACCACATTAGACATTCTGAATGTAACGTACGATAAAAAAGTTAATTCCCGTCGACCAAAGTGTTTGTCATTCGCTTTGAAATATTACAATTTCAATAATAATGTGTATACGACGGCATTGTACTCTTTCGCAAGCTAATTATAATGATACCCTACAGTTAATTTGTCAAACAATTAAGCATGCTATTGTTTGTAATATTTGCCTTGCCCGACGTCATTCGTCCTGGCGAATTCCCACTGAATAAACAAACACCCAAAGGGGTAACATCCTTTAAGGGTTCAATAAACTAGACAAATAGTGTCCCAATTCAAAATTGCCTAATCCGCCTGAAACTCCATCGTGCGAAATAACAGTTGTTGTAACCTCTGTGCTGTCCTTGAAGTTATTCGAAGCACTCTAAAGAATCTTTAAATATAACGAAAGCTCGTACAGCTAGAATCACCATAAAGTCAAGCAGCGGATTTCCCATTCCCTAAATGTAAAAGGGGGTTGAAAGCAAACTTCTGCTTTAGGACGAGCGACAAAGAGAGCAGAAGTTGAAAAAACTCCAATTTATTGCCACAGTTATTGAGCAGTTCCAAATAGAAGTCTAAAATCGTACGATGGCGATGGTCTTGAAATCCAATAAGAAAAAAAAAACGCAATCTTCTCGCTTGTAATCGACTGGGGTACCTAACCGGGGACGGCTTATTAGTTCCCAAAATGACAAGCAAGCATATTCTCCAGCAGGGCCACCCTGTAAAAAAAAGAGTATCATCTCAAGATTACAGAAGACAGACATTGAAGTTTTACGATTCTCAGCGTGAAGAAAAGAAAAGTAAATAGTTAAAGAAATGTGAAGGAATGAGCCGTGTAAAAAAAGTGGTAAGAAGAAAATTGAGCTATCAGGCCGAAGGTAAAATTTCCAATAGTAAAGCGGTAAAGACGGCTGTAGTATAGGTATACGTATATATATAGTATATATATTTACAGATTGGCAGCAATCTCGCTTGTATAAGATTGGCAAGAAAGGAAAAGAGAAAGAGAAACAGTGAATGAGCGACGAGTCAAGAGAGACAAAGGAGGATGAAGAGAGGCGTCAGATAAAAGACAATAACCAGACGAGACGTGGCTTCAAACTTGGGTAAACAGTGAAATCTCAGAAAGCGAAGGAAAAGGGTACGTAACAAACACGAATGGAATGAACAAATGATAACGAATGAATGAAGAAAGAAAGGACGGAAGGAAGGAAGGAAGGAAGGATGGAATGAGCGGAGGAAGCCACCGGCCTTGTTTCATTGCCTCGAGGATGGCGCAGTCTGTTCGTGAATTGCTTGCGGCTGTAGCCATAGCAGAATCTCGCGAGATGACAAAGGGGTTGGTTCTCTTTATTTGTCTTTGGGAGTGTTTACCACGGAGGAGCTAGGGAGACCCGATGAGGAATGAAGCTTCGCCAGTAGGGAAGTATGGGTAGGGGTAGCAAACCCCTCATCCTCAGGAGGAACGGTGGACGAGGTACCGTGTGGGCAAATAAACAGCCACCAAATTAAACCGAGGAGCCAGGACCCACCCCTTCCGGATCCAGTCGAGGATGGATCCCCATTGCACCCCTGTACTTCTCTTCCTCATCCACTTCGACGTTCTATTCCCTCGCACCTATATATTCTCTAGCTCTTTTAACTCTGCTTCTCCTCTAGGAATCACGTGCTGGGACCACGAAGACGGGGTACAGGTAACGGACAGACAGGGTGGAGTACTGGAAAATGTATGACCGGGTACTAGGAGCGCTAAGGGTGCTTTTGATTCTGGGCTCAGAGCCAGGATTAGAGTTTATACGTATATATATATACACATGTAAGTATACCTATATAGGGTGATATACTTTACTGTATAGGTACATAGACAGTGCATGCCCGGGGTGAGAGTTGGAGAAATTAAAAAAACGTAGAAAATGGTGCTGTGAATTAACCGGAAAGCCCAGAGCCATACCTTCTTCGTATACAACTGTACTGGTACAGGTCCTGCTGCTTCTACTCCTGGAGACGAGGAAGATGTGTCCTGCAGCTATAAAGAGGTACGGGTAGCGTCCATGTGATATCCTTCCTGCATCGCATTAAAGTGCACTCCGATAGACGAGCATTCGTCACCATCTATATGGGGAGTATTGCTGAAGAATGAATACAAGGAAGGACGAAGAGCGTGGTGAAATGATGGATCCTGGTGTTAGGAGGCTCTTGGCTGTTGCTCGAGTGGCGGTGTTTTATTGGAAATACAAAGACAGTAAAATGGAGCAATGAAAAAATATAACCAGGTACCCATCTACATAAATGGTACATCATAGGAGCAGCCTTGCAGAAGCAGCTCGCACCATTCAATTTTTAACGTAACACGGGCTGTCCCAAGAAGATCCTGAGGTAGGTTCGATTGGCAATTTTGTTTGTAAAAAATTCTTTTGCCCTGTAGAAAATCCTCTTGACGTATCCAGGCGGCGATAACGAAGGGTGCGAAAATCCTCGAAAGATGGCTGTAACCCCAAGAAAGAGGCTGACACGTGGAGGTGGATAAGATTTTTAGGTTCAGGTAGGGCTGGATGAGGGACAGGAGTAAAAAGTAAGTGGGTTGGAGATGATTTTACCAGAAGGCAGACGAGGAATCATGCAAACACATTCGCGGCTCTACGACAGGGTCCGTTCCGTTGAGGGTGGCATGGAGGTGGCAGGGAGGTCGAAAAATATATGACGGATACACACCGTCATCTCGAATCCGTACGCATCGGGTAACGCAGCCTCTCCACTACCTACCATCCAAACATCTCCTCTACGATGGGCCAAGGCTTGACGTGCTTCGCGTTATGGGGAGAGATGGCACCGTTATTAGGCTTACGTCGGCGCTGGCGAAATTGAAAAATAAATTGTCGAGGGACTTAGGGGCCCTCCCCTCCCTTTCACTCCCCACATTGGATATCCACCATGGCTGGTACCCCTTGGTTACGCGAGCGCGTACCACCTACCACTTAGTTTTTCTCGCTACTCCAGCTTTTCAGGAGCGTACCTATTTCTCGACACGAGTTTTATCCCCTTGTCTTTGATTGTACAGAAATTGAAGTTGTGCTAGCTCTGGTAGCTCTGTCAACAGAGGTAAAAGCATGTATAAAAAAATTATTTTTACAAATTAAAATTTTGAAATTTCGATATCGTACGTTTTTTTTAAATCTTATTTTATGCTTTTTCTCCTCGCAATCTTCTATACGCATTACTCAATGCTTCCTCCGCCAACCCTTCCTCGTGGGTCGATATATATGTATATTGTATATATATATATATATATATATATATATGGCACTGTCAAGTTCTCTCGCGAGAATTTGTGCCAGCAACTCTTTAGCCAGTAAACAAACGAAGCTCAGGTTTGATTGTCGTATGTTTAATCAGGCTTCAGGAAGTCGCGACAGAGTTCATGTAGTGTCAGCTGTCGTCGGTTTCTCGTATTTGCGTCAAGAAAATGTACGGGCAAACTTACGCGTGTGCTCATACGTTACTGTTAACCTTGACTGTGCACCATGTGCACCGCCATTTCAACACACGTCACATTCCGAAAAGCGTCAGCCACTGGTATGGATTATATTAATAGTTTTTGTATATTCCTCCAATAAGGAAAAAAGAAGCACAACTAGAAGTAAAATAAAAATTCAAATAATACAAAATCAATTGAAGAAAGTAGTGTCTCACCTATGAATAATTCGTGCAGCTGGTATACGCGTCCTTGTCCAACGCACGTAACACCACATAAGTCCCTCTCACTCGCACTCACGGCAGGTATACGAAACTTAAAAAATCCAAAGCACCCTTGGGGCCCTGCTCCGATCAGTCGGCCGCTACTGGCCAGCTGCCAACATCCAATTGGAAAACTTTACCTGCTTCTGGCAGTAAAATCTTGTCAATTGATGCTTGACCGAAATGAGCATGTATCTGGAAAATCCAATTGATGCAACAGAACGAGAGATCATCGTACGTAATACCACGTGAACCCATCTGTCAATATTCTCCATTCCATATTTCGCAACTGGAAGTAATTAAAGCTGATTGTGACTGTGCCGAAGGCAAGAGTGTATTTGCGACAGTGCTAAGGTAACAGTATAAAGCGATTCACCCCGTTAGCTCGTTTTATTTTTCCTCCCAAACTCCCGCCCCCCCCCTCCTCATCCTCCCTCGCTCTCTCCACCCCCATAAACCAACCCCTGTGTAATCCGGATGAGAGAGAGCAGAACAAGGAAAACAAAAAAATGTATCACCCCTCGCAACACCGTTTTGTTTTCGTTCGTTCTCATGGAATAGGGGTGGTTTTCTAACCCCCCCCCCCTTCCCTACATACATATAAAACATATATATACATATATGACTTACCAAGCCATTTGAGTTACATACACGAAGGGTGGAGGAAGAGGGAAGGGTGATGACCTCATGCTCTGTCACGTTAATGGCGTCTATTGATCTGTCAAGCATCGTCACGTTAATGAAAGAACTCGTCTCGCACGACGTCCCCAACGATAAACGCGTCTCGACGCTAAAGAGAGAGATGCTGAGGAACAAAGAAAATTGTGGGTCATCGCACATGGCAGGCATATATATACGTCGTAGGTATAGGATACTAAGAGGAAAAAGTCATTTGTTTGACTGAGGTAAGTTAATACTGATTTATAACCTGTAATATTTAGGGTAAATTTACATATGAGATTATTGGGGGTTGTTGATCAATCATTTAAGGGTTGCTAATCTACCCCGTGAAACGAGGTGTCGTCGTCAGCGACAAATATTTGGTAGTACCGGATCGAACGAGAGAACGAGAAGAGATAGCTACGGCATTGCGTTGTTATAAGACGATCGAATGAGAAACAATGTGCAATGCTGCCAAGTTCACGGGTATCTGTATATCCTACCTTCGTAATATCTCCTGGATTTCCTGGGATCACTTCTGTCAGTCGTTTTCCTACGTTCCTTCTGTTTTACCTTCCTCCTTCTGTATGCCTTCTCCGATGGTTCGGTTCGCTTACGTTCCGCTTCTCTACGGGGAATTACTCGAGCTCCTTGAAATCGACTCCGTTCAAAGTACAATGGCCGGCAATAAATTAAGTTGAAAATGGAGCATTAGATTCTGCCGGGTACACCCTTTATATAACTCACTCTATGCTTAATTGAGCCTTTCAATATTATATGTATTTTACCTTGTATTATTCTCAATCGTATTTACGATCCCGTTCCGTTGCTTTGTATGGCCCGTGTATCGTAGTAACGTTGGCGCTAGTGTCGCTGCGTCTATTATCGGTACTAACAGGTTTAAGCGGCAAATACAATAAGCACTCGGGTTATTAAAGACGGCGCTAGTGTTGCGTTTGATACCCAGACTAATTTTAACGTCTATTCTACAGTGTCAGGAGTGGAATGAATAATGGCGGTTGTACAGTGTGAGGCAAAACAAGTCCTCGACTCAATGGTATGACAGAGAATGGGGAGTTGGTATGGTACAATAGAATAAAAGATGCGGTCTTCTGTTGGACAAACGTAATCTATGTATGAATCGAGCATGAGGTAATATCGTAAAATTGAGATAGATCGTAATGGCGTCTAAATTTTTTATCCAAAGTTCCGAAGGTACGTGTTCTATATTCTTAGAACTTGTCATTATCCTGGGTCGTATTACGTAAATTAATTATGTAATACCTTCGCTGTTTATATTTCGAATATGTAAGTTTGATGTCTACGAAGATTTATGTATTTCATGAAATTTATGTAATACCTAGTCTCGGCGTGCGGTTTATGTATATGCAAAATATTCTTTTGAAGGGGAGTCTACGATATATTTTTTTTCAGCATATAACATGTACCGGGTAATACAATAACGAAGGACGTAATTAAATTGCCGACATGATTTGGTAATATGTACGATATTTTCGTTTTATCAATAAACCTCGTAACGTTAACGTCTATACAGTGTTTCGCTTTATTGATTAAATTTTTAGTAGACGTAAATCGTAGTCACTGCAATTTATACACTGCCGTCGGAAAATTTCTAGACCAGACTTATGAACTGTACTTGAACCTTTTTGCATTCTTTTTTCCCAGCATTCAAATAAATCGTATTTAAGATTTTTCTACAAAATAACGTATATACCCGCTCCTCTGTACGACGCGAAACACACCCCAAACGTTTTTGAGTTTTAGTTCAATTTTTTGCCGACCCTCGTCCGGAAACTTTCTGACGGCAGTGCATATAGATATAGTTAATTAAAAAAATGTCTATTAAATTATTATAGACACTATCTGCTGACAGATTTTTATCCTGTTTTCACAGTATTATACAGAATCCTGTATAATTTATTTTACGTATAATGAATCATGTAAACCAAGCATTAGGTTATATAAATTCAATATATATGTCTGACCTGGCACACTCGACACTACCATAAACACAGTCGAAAAAGGGACTAAGGTTTGGCGGGAATTTTAAACAGTATCGCATCGCTGATCGTCGCCTTGTGAAACATCAAAAGAGATGGGAACGAGATCTGAGAGAAGGAGGGTTGAAATTATAGGGAGTGCAGACAAGGTAAAGGTGGATGAGTCGATAGACCGAGAAAAATATATATATATAATGCACATAACTGTTCCGAGTACCGCGACAGTAATGAACAAAGAACGGGAAGATTTCATCTTAATACGTATTATTCCCTTTTAAAAATAGCACAGGGCTGTCTGAAGGCCAAAGTTTTCCAGAGGCAGGAAACCTTTGTTTTTGCCAGTGGTAATGTTAGGGGTTGCTTGATATATTTTTAAAAGCGACCACAAGCCCCTTCGCATTAGAACCGTTTATCAACCAGAAACCTGTCTCGATGCTCGTTACGAATGCCAACTGTTTGTAAAGCATGTTTGTCTTAAAAAAAAAATAATTTTTTTTTCCAAATTTTTATCCACATTACATCCGACCTCGAAATTCGTATTTTTCGAGTTATCCTTGCACGTAAAGATGCCCCTAAAGATTTTTTGTATTTGGTACGGGAGAGGCGAAAGGAACGAAGTTACGAAATAGGGGATGAAGTAAAACAACAAAGAATTCCTTATCAAAGTTAAATATCCCTTGGCTTCTGTATTTGGCATCGTCATCTGCTTTCTGTCTTATTATAATACCTCGAGGGGTCCAAAGATTTAAATGACACAAAGAGAAATATGGAAGAGGATCGTATGGCTAAGGCACAGTGGTATTTTCTGGCGACGCCGCGGGACAACTAAAGTACGGTTGGGAGGAGGTGTCAGTGTAAGAAGTGGTTAGGCAACTCGAGTCGAGAGGATCGTAATGACTTTTTGCGACTCGTGGGAGCCCAAAGTAGGGACGAAGGTAGGCCCTAAGCTCCGACCTAAGTCCTCCTTTTGAATATCGTTGCGAGAAGACACCCCCTCCTCGTCGGTCAACCCCCCCGGGGACAAACTTATCCCCGTGGCATTGGTGCATCCTGGCCACCCTCTCCTAACCATACCAGCACCCTCCAACCCCCTATTTAAAGATCACTCAACAATTTTTCATTCCACCCCTGCGTACGAGACTGACGGAGAAAAAGGAAGACCGCTAGATCCAGGACCCGCGGGTTTTGAGAGTCAGATGAGAGGAGCTACGGTCGCACGAAGTACACTTGAGAATCTTGTGTCTTAAACGTGATACGATGGGCGTAGAGAAGTTTTGTTAAATTTTAGTCTTATTTTTCTCATTCCAATTCAGGTCGGTGACTTTTATTGTCTGGCTGACTACTTTTTTTCGCCTCTTTTCTGATAGCTATGTATGGATAACGATAAAAGTGAGTGGCGATGTGTCAGTTTATGTATGGTTGCAGTGCGCGAGGTATAAAGAGTAATTGAGAACGATGAGAAGAGGGTGAAGGTTGATAGGGCGATGCCGGCGAGGGGAAGGGAGGAGTGGGATCGAAAGTGTCGAGGAGCCCCGTAATCGTCAGAAGATAAATCGAGGTCACGCAGCATGGCCAATAAATTCATAGGGAATTAATAAAGAGAAGATAATCAAAACCGAAGACTTATCCTCGCATCATGATAGAGATTCAGAGAGGACGTAACTTTCGTTGGTTAACAATTAACATATATATTACATTTACATTAACACATATATATACATGCTTAACATATTTTATTTATCTATATATAGTATCACAGATGGCATACAGCGCCGATTATACGTGGAATTGGGGATAAAGTTTCAATTTGATCGGTTGAGTCAATTTGTAGAGTAAAAGACTGAAGGGTAAAGTGTTGTGCTTGTCCGTGAGGCTAGAAAGTAAATTTATTATATATATATAAGGGGTTAAATCAACCCCTCCTATTAATTCTTATCACTTTACTCGTGCTCTCTGTCTCTCTCTCCTTTTTCTCCACGTGTAGACGATCTATCTTCCGTGTATGGTAACTTAAAAATCTGTTAATTCGAAATGTCGATCGCCATGTTTGATAAGGAGAATCGACGATAAAACCGACCCGTCAGTCTCGACGGTTAAATTTGATTTCGGTTGACCCTGTTTCTTGCGTAAGGGGTAGTAAAAGGGTGGACAGGGCGCAAAAAAGACTCTTCTTTCTCTCGTGTACATTTCCCCCTTTTTTTTCTTCTGTTTATCTAGCCCGCCGTATCCCTCCTCGCGTCGCACCCTCCCTCCCCAAGAGCTGCGCATGAAACCTCCAGGGAAATTAAACGACATAACGATAGACAAAAAAAAAATGACGAGAGAAATGAAAAATACATTGAAAATTATGAGAAAGTCGGTAGGTTATACAATGCACGGTTAACTAAGCTAGGGGTATCGTTGCACCCCCCTTACACCCCTGAAGTCATTCCCTGAAGGGTAGTGGAGAAATACGGTAACGTGCAGTAGAGAGGTACACTGACTTTTAATCTATAAATAAATCTGATTTTAATGCGATTGAGGTTAAATTATAAATGATTCTTCTTTTTGAGGGTTGAATATAGGGGATGAGAATTGGAGGGGGAGGGGGGGAAGGTAAAAGATATCAAGTAGATGGAACAACAAAGTGGAATGAAAACTGTAGGCTCTGTATGCTTTTACGGTTTACATTGGACGATGCGAATGAGCGAGGAGTCACTTATTTATACGGGGTCGAACGGGGGTTGGAGTAAATAAGGGTTGCTAAAAAAGTAACGGGACCGACAGCCCAGCCGGTGGAATGCGAGAGTGACGGCATAAAGCGTTCTGAAAAACTACCCGGTAGAGACGCGTATACATATATATATCGTTCTGTATCTTCTAAGGGTTGCCTATCTAACACACGAGGTTATAGGCGCGGCTCTATAAGGGTAGTACACTACAGTCTTGTATATATGTGCATATACGGTCTTTTTCTACCCCTTTCTTATATTTTCTTCTCCGCCATTTTGTCTCTCTCACTTTTTCTTATCCTACTTCCCACCCTTCTTTTTTGCTCTTTTTTTTCCCTATTCCTCCTTTTCCCTCTCGCCCTAACCCCACTTCAAAAACGTGCGTTCGTCTCCGACCCTCCACCCCCCCCCATAGCCGGGATCTCCTTAAACATTCATAGACCGATTCGCGGGGTAGTTTTCGTGCGAAGAAGAAGAAGAAGCCGGCATCCCCTTTTGCTGGCCCCTTGTACGATGCCGGCGGTTAGAGCTATACCTACTTGGTTCGTGTACCTTGGTAAATTCCTATGTTTTCATCCATGCCAACCTCGCTGGATTTTGGTGGTAGAGGATGGCAGGGGGTGGCAGGGGGCGACGGAGGGTGAACTCTCGGAGTGGTTGTTACTGTATTAAGGTAGATGTGCCTGTCTATCCTGACAGCTACGTAGCTCTTTGCGTTCCCTCTTATTTACGCACCTCTTTATTTGACAGGCTCATACGAATTTTAGAAAGGCTTTGGCGAACCCGCAGGAAACTGGGACGCCTACGTTTTATTTATTCGGGACGCCAGCCGAAAAGGGGCGGCTACACCCCATTCAAAACGAATGGGATAATCATTGAAATTAGAGAGGCAACCTTTTTCTCACTCTCTCTCTCTCTCTCTCTCTCTCTCTCTCTCTCTTTCTGCCTTTCTCTCATTATTCCTTTATTTCCTCTGGCCTCTATGTGACTTGAGATTAATAAGGGAGGCGGCTACTGAGTCTGTTATTAAGGGATGAAAAATTAGGTCTGAATTTTTGTGATAAAAATAAAAACTGTTGACGCCAACGAATCTGTAATAAAATTGAGAACAATTTTTATTGGGCATAGACTGAGCTTGTACGAGTAGAGATGCCATAGGGGATGATCCAGGCCTTCGTATGAACTGGCAGGGGTGCCAGATTCTGTAGAAAGGCTGAAAATAAGTGGAAAAGGGTGCAAAAGTTTAACCGGGTATAGAAAGTCTTGGTGGGACAGAGAGAGGCAGTGGATGGACCTCGTGGCTTTTATAGATAGGCATCTCCAGACAGTCTGCAATGAGCTACCCCTAACCAGACTCCAACCCCTTAGTTCTCTTTTGGGGTAATAAACGACTGTCTTGCCTATATAGAGATATCCTGAGACGGGACTACCGAATACTATCAGTATAAAGGAGATTATTTCATCGAGGGAATTTTTGATGGGGTAATTCAGTTTTATTAAAAAATATATACAGGGTGAATCACGAATCGTGATCAGTAGAGATTACTTTGTTATTAGCAGTCCGATCGAAAATGTTTTTATCAGCTTTTGCATGATTTCAAGAGAGCTTTAACGTGATAGTGAAAAATTACTGGTCAACTCTTTTTTTAATGTTTTTTCAAGGTCACTTTGAATTTTTTGCAACTGAACATATAATTTTTTTACGCCTGTTTCTTAGATGATTTCAAGGTGCATGGTTTCAAGAGAGCTTTAACGTGATAGTGAAAAATTACTGGTCAACTCTTTTTTTAATGTTTTTTCAAGGTTACCTTGAATTTTTTGCAACTGAACATATAATTTTTTTACGCCTGTTTCTTAGATGATTTCAAGGCGAATTCGGCACATGTAAGGACATGACATTTTTTTCATCTGGTTCGAAAGAAAATTAAAAAACTAAATACTCCTTATCACAAGGAGAATCACAGCTATGCCGTTATACGCATCCATTCTGTCGTCTTCAGTCGCCATCAGTGTAGAGGAGAGGCCATAAGGAATGCAAAACAATCTTTTGTTCACCGTCTACGCGAGTGCATTGCAGCTCGTGGAGACCATTTAGAACATCGCTACAATTAAGATTGGTAAATTTTGACTTGTCAACAACATTGGATGCGTAATAACGGCGTAGCTGTGATTCTCCTTGTGATACAAAGTTTTTTAATTTTTATGGCCTCTCCTCTACACTGATGGCGACTGAAGACGACAGAATGGATGCGTATAACGGCATAGCTGTGATTCTCCTTGTGATAAGGAGTATTTAGTTTTTTAATTTTCTTTCGAACCAGATGAAAAAAATGTCATGTCCTTACATGTGCCGAATTCGTCTTGAAATCCTCTAACAGACAGGCGTAAAAAAATTATATGTTCAGTTGCAAAAAATTCAAGGTAACCTTGAAAAAACATTAAAAAAAGAGTTGACCAGTAATTTTTCACTATCACATTAAAGCTCTCTTAAAACCATGCAAAAGCTGATGAAAACACTTTCGATCGGACTGCTAATAACAAAGTAATCTCAACTGATCACGATTCGTGATTCACCCTGTATACAGGGTGAATCCACTAGAAGCGGAACATCCAAATAATGGACTTTGATCGCGAATATTAAAGTCGTTCAAAATATATTTTGAACATTTTTTTTGCGGATCTTCACGAGTAACAGACACTTTTACGTGGTGAGTTTCAAGTGGACCACCCAGTATAGATGTCGATAACGCGAGCTATTTTTAATTACAATTTTTCCATAAATACCTGGAACTTGCGAAATTTATAAAATTCTCGAAAAACATGTAAATTTTACGCACCCCTAAAATCGACCCTAGGCCTGGTTAAAAAATTCTCTATATACTGTGAGTTGGCGGACCCTTCTTCTCGGGTATTTGTTTTCAATGTTCTCGCACACTTTAAATTAATTCCCACGAGGATTTCATTCAGCCATGACGCCCCAGTTCCGGTTCCGGTACTTTAATTGCTTCGGGGATTATTCGAAATTCTCACTGTTCGGCTGTCGCTCCTCGAATGGAACCAACCCCAACCAGCCACCCTCTATACCCAACTATGCTTTAGCTCTCGGCCAAATTGTATCCCAATATACGTACGTACCAGCCGTGGTTCAAGACTGGCAATACATATAATCTTCCCACCCTGTAAATCCAGCAGGCAAATTACGTATCATAAATTTTAGCCCCCTCAAGAAGAATAATGTCACGTTCCCTCACAGTGTTGTAATTTCTCACGAAATATGTAAAAAATATCAGAAATTCCCAAAAAATTACCTACGGTAAGGGTCGATTATAAAAAAAGTTCGATTACAAAAGTGCAATAAATACCAAATATAAATATTTTTTTAATGAATATCCTTGCAAGCACGTTAAATAAATAACTGTGAATTACTTTTCTACAATCAATTTATACGTCTCCTTCTATACCTATATGAATTTATGCGTATGTAACTGCCTGTACCATACTCGTCGCGTCTACTATGCCGACATATTAATTACTACGAATTTCTCATCGTAATTAATTTCCAACATTACCAGCGAGCACGTATAAACACAGAATTCACCACAATGATTTCCACAAGGATTGATATCACAAATTATAATATATAATGAAAATATCAGTCTCTCGACATTGACAGTGTATATAATATACCTATATTTCATTTTCACCGCGTTACTTGAAAAGTATCCACAGGAATCCCTGTCAGTTTTAAGATGAAGATCCTATTTGAGTACAAGGATGGGTTGACAGTATCAGTAGGCCGATTACAATATAAGCCGATTATCTATTTCCCTGAACCTTCTGTTTTTCCAAGCGTTTCGAATCGTCCCCATAGGTAAGCGCCACCAACAAGTAATATTCGCATTTGGGGTCCCAGTATTATTTTGTCCAAGTAAAATTCTGTCACTGAAAAGAAACAGCGAAAAAATTATTAAAAAAGAAAAGAAAATTATTCAAGAGGCCAAAAGTGCCTCCTAGCCTCTAGAGCATCCTTTAATAAGAATGTTGATAAAAATCAAGAAGACCATCCGAGGAGTGCTTCTCAAGGATTCTCCAATTATCCAAGTTTAGTTCGCGATTTGTCCGGTAGAGGGTACTAGTGAACGAATAAAAAAGCAGTGCGCGTTTCCATGTATCGAAATTCCAAGTAACCTAATTAAACGTTACCGGTAGTCGCTTTCAGGTTGTATTACGAAAATGGAAAATCACTTGAAAAATCCATCTTGAGTGAAAGCATCATACACAGTTTCACCCTTATCCAATTCTCCGTTTCAGTCTTACCCTTTGTACGAAACTCAAGCTTCCGATTCCAGTGGCACACTCGAATACTTTTAACGTCGAATTTTTCCTTCGCGGCTGCTTCTAAAGGATTACCAAGTCACCGTAGCGACTGCTCGGCCCAGGAGCGCCCAGTCGCCATTAAGCGATCGATCGTTCCGGTCGGGTCCGTGTTATACGTATAACCTATACTTCTACTACTACCACTGCGACCATCTCCATCAGTACCATCAGCACAAGTGCCACGATGGTTCCTCTCTTTCTACCCATTTACTCACCAGTGGACCACAGTGATTTTGTCAGATTATACTTTGCCAAATGTCTCTTTACAGTCGTTACCGAATCGCCTGCTAACGTTTCTCTCTATTCTCCACGTTTAAGAGAACATTTCGAACTAATTGCTGACAAAACTTCCCAGAAATGGACTCCAAGTAGGTGTATAATATTACATAAATAAGATATAACATTTTGGTAACATTTTTACGATTTCCTCCTAACCTAATAATGCGCTATTTGTTGCGAGGTTAAGGAGGGTATAGAATGTTAGAGAAAATCTAGTGATATTTTAATTGATAGGTACAATACTAATTACACATTTAACCCGATCACTGTGGGGAGGGGGGATCGATTCGACCCAGGCCAAAATTTCAAACTTTCCCTATTTTGAAACCAAGCAAGGGAACGGAGCCTTTATATAATAAATTAATTTGTCAAACCTTACACATTTCAATATTTTATCGTAAAGTATCATGAGCATATGAATTTCTTCAGATTTTTAGGAAGATATTTTCGAGTCTTTTTAACCATGAAGTCGACTCAACCTCCCTCTATACTTAAATGATTAAAAAAGTGTTTTACACTGATCGGGTTAATAATATACATTTTTAAATACATAATATAGTCTGAAATATATGCACGTGGAACGAAAAGACAATGTTACGTATTTAGTCATATGGTAACGCCATTCGGACTGATTACGCCTTTTGTTTTACTTCTGTCATTTCAGAATGTCTCGAGTACCAAGTGTATCTCCGAGCTCGGGCGTCTTCGCCTTTCCGTCAGATCCGACGTCACTCAATGGCACGTTGTTACGAGGGACGTCGAGTCCTCGTGGAAAAGTGTAACGGCAGTAGAAGCAGGTAAGGTTTCTTTACGAGTCGTCAGTGCGCATGCGCGAGTGGACGCCCATGCGCACTGCTCTTGTTTTATCTATAAGGGCAGGTAATTTGCTTTAGGCTGGTTAGTTCTTGCCTGTCCTGGGTCCGAGACAGTCGA
Organism: Cephus cinctus; assembly: GCF_000341935.2. NCBI lineage: Eukaryota > Metazoa > Arthropoda > Insecta > Hymenoptera > Cephidae > Cephus > Cephus cinctus. The sequence continues at coordinate 283,139 of NW_014333216.1, read as the reverse complement.
CTAGGTAATGACGGTATATTTGTACTGCCAAACGTCTAGTCACGCCGGTCACTCTCACTAGTCACAAAATCCGTGTAACTCAATCTACTTTTACCGTGCGTTCCTTTTGTCCTTAGGACGATAAATTCAAAAACAAATGATTTCACACACGAGAACATCGTCAAGAAACGGTGTCAACGTCTTGTGCTCTCGGATGAGGAGTACCAACCAGCTGAGATAAATGTTTCCGTTACGGTGTGGGAATACAAGCAGAGTAAGGGCTGATAGATGCCACGAGTGTTGCTGTCTGGTGATATATTGAACTCTATTCGAGATAAGCACTTTTCTTGTGACTAGAGAGGACAATAATTACGCCGGGTATATTTCACTTTGACGCCGTGAGAAGGAGGACTGTCTCGCTTGTGTACAATTTGAATTGATGTTGTTCCATAAGCTCGCAAGGAAGTAGAGCAGTCATTAATTGTCACCTGACTGGCAGAAGTAGGGAGAGCCTTTACAGTCGGCAGGGAATTAATGTCAGACCTTCTCGACATTAATCGCGACCATAATCGATTCGATGATTATTTATTGGTCCACACAAGTCATCAAATCAGTGACTCCCGCCGCCATCGAAGGATTAATCGCCTTGGATGTGATTGATGATCAAGATCTCACGATATCACCTTTGTGGACGTTCGTCGACTCCCTCGGGTATACTCTGGGTAAATACTATTAAACTACTGTAATATAGAACCGCTAGGGGGTCAATTGAGAACGACTTGTTTTTCTTCAATCCTCACCCCTAGCGTCGTGGTCGGTCGTTTCACCTGATCGTGTCGAGCAGTGATAATTTATCAGTCCTTAAATGTCCACGAATTCTCATGCTTACCATCAATTTACGTGAAAAGAACAAATATCGAGGGTTCGTGTATAGGAGCTATAATGGAAACACCACATCTATCCCACTAGCAGTAAAATGGTAGATTGAACAATAGGCTGTGATTGTAGAAGGACAAAAGAAGAAAGATTGACATCTACAAAGAAGAATTTCACTATCTGACGTATCTTGACAAATTTGAGGCCTAATTTCGGATTCATAAAGAACTATACTCTACTATAGTGTAAACAATCCGACGTGAAAATCTGGTGGGCAAATTGAGGCGAAAGAAAGAAAAGATAAATAAACATGGGCGTACCTGATGTGGAGCAGGCGAAGAGACGCTTGCAGGAGATATTGCGACGTGCACAGAAGCTTGAAATTCCAGCGCAGGAGCTAATCGCAACCAGGACTGCACAGAAGCTCCTTGCTAGAACGAAGAACGCGCTAGCTTGGACTTTTTGGATTGTTGCATTCCTGATGCTCCTCAGCGGCTTCCTGTACGCGCGTTGGCCGACACAGGAAGTGGAGACTGTGAGGACCGTATTGAGGCGGACGGTGAGTTGTTTAATTGTAATTGGAAATCATTTATAAATAATGTACATATAATACTTTTTTCAATCAACATTAATTTTTTTTTTGAGGTATCCATTGATTTTTCTAAGGCCACCATACAGTCGTCTCGAATAGGAAATGCTTATTCTCCATATACCAATGTACAATATAAAGTACAGTAAGCACGGCAGGAGCCCCGGGAACGTCCTGTGATAATTCGCGGTAGATCGAGCAAAGTAATTTGCCAGGTCGAGCGATAAAGACGAAGCTTTATTGGTCCAATAAAATTTGTCTCTCTCGCCCGCCAAACGGAAGCGAAAGCTGAAAGGATAGTACCTCATGCCTCTGGTACTTTTTAATCTTATCTTTCTTTTTTTTTTTTTTTAGTTGCCCTTCTAGAGCCACGTCTCTCTTTTCAGGACGCTTAACCATAATGACGGTCTCTGATTTTTTTAATGTCTCACAAGTACAGTATGGATTCATTGCATCATAACCGTAATGACTCATAATAGCCACTAGGTACAAATATGTATAGTTTAACTTGCTCTATTGTCACCTAGTACCTGATACACGTATTGAGATTTATAAGTGACCATTAAAAAAAAAAATTACACTTGACTGTAATTTGTACGGTAACGACTGTCCAGTAACTTGACAATAAAGTTACTCTTATCCACAACAGAAAGGACGTTACGCAAATAGCCAATCTACTTTCCTGCAAGACTAACAAGTAATCTTAAAACTTATGATTATAGTATACAGGTTAACATTGACTATCAGCTGACTTTGAAAAATGAATAAATCTTAGTTTCATTATTTTACATAATAATGCATGATTGTATTTCAGAACGGCGATAAAGTGTTATCAGGAAGGATAGGGGTAGATGGTAACTAGAAGACACTGGGTTGAGATCTATCTCTGTTATCGTTATTACTAAGGCATTACGAATCAAGGTAGAAGCAACCTGTGTGTAAGAACAAGTCAAAGTTGGGTAAAGTAAACCCCAATCTAATATATACGTTACATGTACATTCTGTATATCTATACATATGTATAGGTAACCGAAGGGTGAGAAGTTGGAAGTGGAGCCACGGACGGTACTTTAACGTGTTTTCTCCCTTCACGTGTTCAGCTTCGTCTTCAACGTGGTTCCATCCTATCCAACCGTTACGTCGGAGCAAGGGGTGTCTTCCTGAACGGTGGGAGAGTTAGCGACGCCAACGCCGGGACGCCGGGAGACAGCCAACAAGAAATCCGTTCTGTAAGCGGGACGCCGCAAAAGTTTTCGAATCTTTTTTGCGCCCAGCGGATGTCTGGGGAAGCGTAATACGCCCGGGCATCCATCATGTTAATCTTACCTTGGATGGAAAGGCATTACACTCTTATCCAGGCTCTGACGCCTTCTTCGATCTTGTCTTTACGTGGAGAGAAATAATGTTGGGTCAATTTTCGATGGGTCGTTTTGGATATCGATGTTTGGATCTTTTGTACGCCAGTGTTCGCTCTAGCTGTCTAGTGTGTTCTTATACGTACCCTGTTTGGTTGATGCGTTGACCCATCCACCACGTAGTGCCTTGTGTCGTGGTTCACTGAGGTCGTGGGACGTCACGTTAAGTTCGTTAAGGCACTCGAGTTAGCCAAGTTTCAAAATTATCGATTCAACCAGGTACCTGGAATCAGTGGACATGTGTCTCTCCATGGTGGTCACACTGACTGGATTTACCAGCATGGTCATAGCTTTGTTTATTGGTTGGAATTGTAGTTGAAACCACTATCAGCAAACAGGCTATTGTATGTATGCTGGTATACAGTGTAATACAGCTTTGATCCAATGCAGATAGTGAAGCAAGTGGTACATTAGCCAGACAGGCTTCTGATCAGTTTTCAAGTATCCATTTCTTGCTGAAACAACTTGGGCGATTTCGTTAAATTGAATTATAGATTAGGAATTTGATTAGATGAGCTAACCTGGGTATTAACCATCTTGATGGGTTTCTGAATTCTTGGGATATCAGGAAACGGATCAAGATGTAGAATGGTTTCATTGGTAATTCGAATATGCGGGTTGTTTCGATATTTGGGGATACCTAGGTAGCCATGAATTCTTTAGCAAATTCTTCGTGGATTCTTGACTGCTTGCGCTTCTCTACCGCTTGCAATACGAAATATTTCAGATTTCAATTTTATTGTCGTTACTCCGCCATTTTCTTTTTTGGATAATCGTTCCCGTACTCCGTTACTTTCGTAGCACCGAGTGTTTTCGTGAAGATTCTCGCGCGCTATTCACCACGGAAATCGTCATCCAGAGTCAGCAGTGGCGCCATCCTACGGAATTCCTGTAAAGCAGCAAAGTTAGGCGCAGGAAATCGTAACCGGAAATTAGGTGGAAGTCGCGGTTCGTTTATGTCGATTAAACGGTTCGTCGAATAGCTATAACTATTTTCGAAAGTTGATATGTACATATTCTCTTCTATTTTCCCTTTCTCCTTCTGCCCCACCCGTAACCCATTAACGAACTACTTTCATTCCGCTTTACCGTAATTCTCATATCTGAATACTTAACGCATTGCATTTTCTTATTGCTTAATTTCACCCGACATTTCCTCCTTCCTTCATTATCCCATTCGTACCGCAAACAATTCAACTCTCGAAACCCCTCTTTCACGGCAATCCGAATTTAAAAGCCAACTTGTAGATATAACGAAAGGGGAATGCTATTATGGATGGCAACCTAACCTAACATAACCCAACCAGTATACGTCGAGAACCATCACGGTACGGTTGTTCTATTCAGATATTATTACGCTTTATCCCGAAAGTGCATTAACCTCGACCACGACACAGATCCGGACAAAGCCACTGCATCGTTCTGCCCAGCGATATGGAAGCCAAGGGACGGTTGCCAACCTCTCGCAACCCGTGCGAAAATTTTCCTCGATTTACTTATACACACTGTGTACATACATCGCCGTATAGCCTTCAGAACTTTCCATACCGTAGGTGTTTATCTAAAAAAACATATCCAGATTCTCATCTACTTTATATAAGGGGTGACGGTTAGTTTTGCAAGTAAATTATTCTTTCATGTGCTGACCATTCGCAGCCAGGATGGGAAAAAAAAAGCAACTTTGTTTTATTCCAATGTAACGCCAACAGCTGGTAGTAACTATTTATTACACATATATAAATCCCAACTGACAGATCTTCATAAATAGTGTTCGCAAGTGCTATCTACTGTTCTATTGTTCATGCCCCTCGGTGCTTCCCACTCGTGAATTCCCTGCTCATTTTTCTCGTTACCGTCAAAAACTTCTAACGCTTACACGCGTTTTGTCTACGCCTATACTAAAAGCAACGGCTTTATCAATGTTTTCCCACGGATTTATTTCCCCTTTCAGGGAGTTGTCGCTCTGCCGCCCGAGTGCCCTATGAAAATGGGCATGTCTCCTACTCGCAAGACTACGTTGCTCTGCGACATTTTTCTTTTTTTCATACATGTTTTATCGTACCTTTTTGTTTTGTTCTTTCTTTTTCAAGGTTCTTGCCAGCCAGCCGCGTTTTAGGGGCTATTTCACCACTGGGAATTGTAACTTAACCTCGATTATCAGGGGTTTCCGGAAACTGTTTCGGGACCAGCCGAACAAAGAAAGTACCTTTTTATATCTTGCTGGGAACATTAAAAATAAAGTGGATAGCATCGCAACCCCGTAAAATCCCATTGAACAGTGTACAATGTTAATCTACAGTCAAAATGACGTGAGCACTGAAATTTCTTACTCCATAATTTTCTTTTTTTTCCTTTTCTCTTCTTCACCAACTGCATACAATTTTTCTTTACTCTTTTGTAAGCTTCTCAGGTAATTCCAATTTGCGTGATACGATCTTTGACTTTTAATGGTTATGCCTGCAACTTTTTTTTCTTTAACGGTACAATTGAAGACCGACTCCGCGTAATATCATATACAACATAATCGGACTAATTTTTCTGCCTCAACATTGAAATCTCTAACGGTTATTCATCCCTGAAATTAGTAAAATCTTTTTGTTCAGCTTTCACTCGGTTTTACTGACTTCTCTTTTTTTTCTTCTTTTTTAATTTGTTTTTCCTCGTTGCCCCTTTCCATATTTTATTTTCATCTTCGCCTACTGCCGGGTGAAGCGGGGCGCGGGAGGGAGCGGGGCTCTTTTCTCTCTCTATCCACCCTTGATTTCTCCTTCCCCTTCTCGTATAGGTCGGTACGCCTTAACTGGATGGTCTTTTATTCATGATTTTTCGGGCGATTTATTATTCCGTTCCTCTTGAACAATTTATTATAACGGACAGGCCGTTACCGTTTATACATTACCCATGCCATTTTTCCTTATACGCCATTATTCTCGTTATCGTTACTACCATCGCCAATAGTTGATAACAGTTTGTATCGTCTATCGTAACGCAATACTGTCCGTGTTATCTGATATTGTGTATCGTCGCGCTACAAATTGTTATCAGTGCCCGAATAGGAATCGCTTTATTCTTATTATTGTTGTTACTTTGACTTAAATAAGAACTTGAAGTTGTTCGCAATTACAAGGAAATGTGGCTACCTCGATCATGTAACATGAGGGTCCTTTACGGCAATAGATAATAAAATTGATTTGCCTAATGGTTATTGCTATTAACTTTTGTAATATAGTATATATATATATATATATATATATGTACCGACTTGACTACTCACTCCTTTAAGGGGAGCATACTATTTAGACGGCCTCTCGGCTATGTGCAATAACTCCATAAATATTTTATATTTCGATTTGTCCTTTATCCAGTACATTCGTAATATATTATACTTTCGAAATATGAAAAAAAAAGAAAATCGATTTTTTGAAAATTCTAAATAGTATGCTCCACCGAACGATTTTCTACTGTCCTCCAATACAGTTTTTCCCCGTCCCCACGAAAAATATCAATTTTTGAAATTCCCGCCTCGGGCTGCGAGCATCGGAACGCTCGTTTCCAAATGCATATTTGGATGCATTGTTAATGCATTCCCTTTCACTTTTTATTTGAAGTCTCAAATAACGCGTTCACGCTTTTTCGACTATTTCCTATATTCCATTTGAACGTCGTACGTTCGTCATGCCGAAGCGTGACGTACGCACACGCACGTAACTGTACAACCATGCGTCCACTAGCAGTATGTAAATTAACGTTATCGCGTGTTTCCGTAAGTTCCTTTCGTTTTCGAATAGCGCGGCAAGAAAAGGACATGCGAGGGGCAGCGAGGGAGGCGCTGACGAGCGGATATCGGCGGTACTACTTATTCGCGCCCTGGTTTCGAGGGTTCGACAGATTGAACGGGAATGCA
>NW_014333216.1:276124-276274 GCF_000341935.2 Cephus cinctus | reverse complement strand
AAGGGGGGGGGGGGGGTTAGAGGGGTGAGGGGAATGAGAGGAAGCTAACAAAATTTATCAAACCAGGAACAAGCGAGACCTCCTTCGGTCGTTCCGGTGAGGGTGGGTTTTACGTGGAAATGGCGTTTTGCGTTGATCGGTGGTGGGGGG
>NW_014333216.1:263615-276029 GCF_000341935.2 Cephus cinctus | reverse complement strand
TGTCGATTCGTTTCGGTGAATTTTCATTCGCGCGATCAACGACCAGCGTGTCGCGTGCCACCTATTTTTAAAAATATATAAAAGGCGGCTACTGCCTGTAGATATCGATATCCACTGGGTGGCTCTTTTTTTTTGCACCTCTCATTTTATACCCACTCATCCCTCGAGTCTCGCCGTACTCTGTCACACGTTATACCGTATACCGAACTCATTTAACGAGCGTTTGAGCGCGCTTTTTGGGATTGGCCCTTCACGTTGGTCTCGGGACGCTAATGGGAATTTTCAAAAGTTTCCGATTTTTCACCTCATTGATGAATACCGAGCCCCGTCCTGCAGGTCGGATTTATATAATTACGCACGAACACGTGCGTCACCGTTCCAGACGGAATTTTACATGCGCTAATGGTTTCAAGCTCGTGGGTCCAGGGATGCTGGTCACTGCTCTACGGGTGTCTTATATTCGATGGTAAAGTTGGAAAGAATGCTGGGAGGAATTTTCAATATCTACGTGGTGATAACCGCGCTGGTGGTAGGAGAGCAGTGGAACGGCAGGTTGGCCGTGTGGTTTATGGGTATAGCCATTGACTAGGTCGGTACAGTAGAGCTTAGGTTGAGTGGAGAGAGTTACTGAGAGAGAGAGAGAGAGAGAGAGGGGGGGACGTTGAAACAAGTACCTTAGAACGGAGACAGAAATATGTAAAATGTTCAAAAGGCTCAAAATAGGCTCGAGAATTAAAGGCGTGCTAGATTAGATCCAGCGGAAATTCCGCTGGGACGTTACACGAGCCACGATTAAGCGAGAATTAAACGGCTGACGGGTTGTTTGGGTTTTGTGTATTAGCATTTATTTTTTATTTTTTTCTTGTTCCACCATAACGGAAGCCATTATTCTTATCTGGGTTCAACGATATCTCGGTATTAATCGCATGAGATTTTACTGTTGATACACGTAGACCCACGTAGGTGCTCATGGTGCATGAGAGGGAGCATGGACCTTAAACCCACTATCTGGATACATGGTCAAGGGATGACTCAAGATCGTTCTTAAGAGGAAGTACTGATCATGAGCAGGGGTTTTTTGGTTAATAAAAATTTTGAAAAAAATATTGTGCATATACATATATATTCATTTTTTAAAATTAAGCTACAACATTTTTTTTCCTCCAATCTCAGTTATTAGGAAGCCAACCTTTTCTCTTTTAACGCTATCTCTTCTCATTCTATGTCCGACCACGTACCGTACCCTTTTTCACTGTCCGGCTGCCTTTGTCATTAGGGACGCAAGCTCGTTTTAGCATTTAAATAAGAGTTTGCACCGAACGATAGAAGCTCGCCGGTAAATACGTAACCAGCACGCGTTTCGTAAATCCCACACTGGCTAACGAGAGTACTAGTGAACCAGTAGGGGGAGTGTAGCTGCACGGTAAAGCAGTGCACGATTATATATACATATATATATGCAAGTGTGTAAATTAATGCAACACGTCACAAATAAACCTGAAAATCCTGTAAGCGTGTCTTTTCCACGAAACCGAGAAATTTTATGGTAGTGCGCGCATGCGTCTACAGGGTTAGGTTAGAAGAGCCCAAGCCGGCTGAGGGGACTTCTGAGAGGTAGGGTGTCCGGAGATTTTAATTAGGATAACCACGAGCTACACTCCTGAATATTACATTAGCACAGCCCGTCTGCCACTGCTCGGTTTCCCTTTAAACAAATATTTCGGTCGAATCCCCGCCCCCTCGTCCCTCTTACACCGAGCATCCAGGACAAACCCAACGAACCTCGGACAGGATAACAAAGCTCGAAAAATACGAGGTCGGTACGCACGGAGTGACTTCATCAGTTTCACAGGCGTTTATATTGCGATGATTATTGTACCACCCTCGAGGGTAAAAATATTCCAGGGAAATAACTGGCCTGGGTTAAGCCGGTATTATAAAGTGTAATTACTCGGATAAATTGAAAGGTACAAATATTGTCTGACTCTTTTCCTTCGTCACTCGACGTCCCCCTTGCTCGTTTGCGGTGCCAAGCGGCCGAAGGCGGAGAAATACTTTTTCGGTCACTGTAATTCTCCTTCGTAGATCCGTCCCTAATGGCCCTGCCGGAGGGATGCAGAGCAAATCTCGGAGCCGCAATGGCCAAAAGAAGTCGAGTGGAGAACGAAAATGATTTCCCTTCATAAATGTATGGTACTACAGCGTCCCTCTGACGTAACGTGTCTGGTTTTCCAGCCCGTTGGTCTTGCCTCTTGTCGGTCAAGTGTCCGTCGCTTTTTCATGTAAGTCCGACCCGTTTTGCTTGTCTGGTCTATCGGCGAATTCATCCACTGGCATATCAAACCTATATTCCGTAGGAAGTGAGTAGTTGGTATTTTGTATATCTCTGTAGTAGGCGTGTGTTTATGTGTATACATGTATATATAAATATAAGCTATCTTCTGCTACCTCTTACGGATTTACTCATGGGAATCGCTTTGGATGTAAAAAACACTGATCCTACGATCCTCTTCACGCCCCTTGGTCCACGTGCTTTTTACCCCTCGGATGGCCTCGGTACCCCCAACATGAGCCTGGCCAAGTTAACTGACACCAATTACAGCATTGCGCTTCGCATTAGCCGTGCGTTGACGAACGAGCGTGTATCAATCAGATTCCGTAGGGAACAGGCGGGCAAGACCCTTCCTTTTTATAGTGAGTAACCGGAGGTAGGGGACTACTTGTCCTTCATCCCCTCTGACGTATCAGGCTCGATCAAAGAAGTTCGTTTTAATTAAGCAAAAATTCCTGAACCCTCGAAGCTCAGATGGCGTCGGTGCTCCTTAAGTTTGGTATTGTATTATCGTATAACTTTTGGGGGTGGTTTACCCCACCACCCCCTCCGAATCTTGTGTAGGGTATATGTCGGACGTAGATAATGAATGCGATTTTCGATCGATTTAAGGGTGTTTCGAGATTCCGCTAAATTATTTTGGATACCCTAATGGAGACGAGGCGCTACCGAATTTCAGTCGATAGATCATTCACGTGATACTTATGGGGTTTTAGGGGGTTGATTAGCGAACTATCCGTAATTATATTACTATCCGTAATTGGGGTATATAGTTTGAATGCTTTTTTTTTATAAGAGCATCGAAGACCTATACGCAGGAGATGGGTTCAGGGGTGGATCATTCATACGGAGATGACTTTGTACGACATGGTCAATTGATTAGGGTGTTTTCGTTTACGTAGAACGTGGAAATTCAATGCGCGTTGATTGTCTGGGATACAGTGGGCTGATTATACGTAATCTATCATCCTGTGGCTAAATATATCATTTTGTGCTGTACGGTACAATTCCTTTTTTTTTCTGATCGATTATTAACATTGGTCCGACCCGTTATTTTTACCAGTTCGATAAATTACTGTAAAGGACGGGCTGACATGTTATCATTGATTTTCTTGTTTTCGTAAAAGTTTCGTAATTTTACGGTAGTGCCGCAATGGTTGACGTGATATTTACTATGGTGATATTATTTGACAAAGTATGATAAACATATTTCTGTTATGTCGTAAATGAGTGAATGTCAAAAAATGACAGACGATGAATCTCATGGTCGAGGGATACTGAATTATTACGCAAAAGATACGGTAGCTTGTGAACATACGGGGATATTATTTTTTTTTTAAATTTACATGTCTCGTATGATTTTTAGAAATTCAGCGTGAGACATGTGACAAGCTTTTGTGTAAAGCGTAACCCATAATTCGTAAATCCCGCCCGGAAGTGTAGAAACACATATGCCAACGGAAACTGGCTAATCGAATGGCGCCTAACCCGATTACACGGAATAACTTACGCCTCGTAATTACGAGCCCGAGACACGTGTAATTGAGTTAAAGCAATTGCAGAATAATTTATTGGTTAACTTGGTAATTTACTTTTGCGAATGTCTCGTTAATGCCGTTACCAGGTATACCGAGTGAGGGTTCGTAAACTGTTGGAAATTAAATATCGTAAAAAAATGTTGGAAGCCATCTTGTTATAACGAAAATATGTCTTTTTTACAATATTACGTCACGCTGGAAAAGTGCCTTTAGTCGTTTTCATGAAAAATCGCAACTTCATTGACATCGTGCGCCGCCATCTTGGATGTCTTTTAATATTTACGAGGGAGCTGGTGGCAGTTCTGCGGAACAATGACTGCGTTTATACGACAGTCTGATGCCCGTTTCCTCCGACGTGGTTTGAGCCTGGTTCGTTTTCTTAAATATAGTTTTGAGATAGGGTGACCGTAGTTTAAACTTCGATTAACGTCGGAGGAAACGGGCATTAAACCGATTCGGTTAATACCGATCTAAAGGAATAGACAAATCATGGACTTTTCTACCTGTAAGGAATATTGGGGATTAGTCAATTCCTTTGGATCAGTGTTAACTAAACCGGTTCGAGAACGCCGTGTAAACGTAGTCAACGGCGCTGGAGTCGAGGCTCGAAAATAATTGATACTTAAGGACGTGACGAATATAGTCTGATAAAGGGCAGACGATTGATAACAATCCAACGTTTCAGGTAACTATCGTATTACGAATGACGGTAAGAAAACCTTGGTATTTCATATTTTATATAATAATTTTACGAGGAGTGCGTAAACAGTTAACAGCGCCAACTGTCGGCTGACGTGTAAAAGCTTTTAGTCTGTATTTAATAAGGTTTCGTTTATGCGATTTTCTCGAAATATCTACGCCAGAGTAATTTCACTAGTAAATCAACACCCGAAGAAAAGCCTCTGCGGAACGGAGAACCGTGTTAAAATTTCTGTATACACATATAAATATAATTAGCGCAAACCCATTCATTTACTTGAGCTTCTATATTCAGCGGTGGGGTCGCCCTGTACATCATTTAATGGACTAGATACTCTATGGTTTATTTTCCTGCTGTATCAAATACAAAAAATGAAACGGGTGCTAACAACGTCCAGTAATCTGGCCACGTCGATAAATACTATTGACTCCCGCAGTGCATGCCGGTACGGTAATCTGTACGATGCACTCGAGATGGCGCGCATAACCGTAATAAAGGGAATAGAATAGAATAGAAAAGAAATATAAAGCAGAGTACACACTGTTATGAAACTTGAAAACGGGGTAAGTCAGATTTCATTTCCTTTCACGCGTGTCAAAGACTTTTAACGAGCTAAGATCGTGATACAGTCGTGCAACTTCCATGTTATACTTTGAACAGTATGTTTATGCGTCGAATGATTGGTATCTACCAATCTACCTTACCGACGGATATCGCGTGCTTCGCCCGTGATAATTTCCAGCAATGCGACAGGATAATACCCCATTCGTCATAGCACGAATATTTCGTTAAAACAGATACAAAATCGTAGTCTCTGTAGGGAATAACGATATAGCGATGGCGCCACTGCCGGACGTATAATTTGCAGTCTCGGCTATGGAAGAACAATAGTCGCCACTAATAGGGCCCACATTAGAGTTCATGAGTGCTTCGAGTCACGCGAACCTTGCAGGGAGCGATCAGGCGATTTCAGTCACGTTAAGCCGCATCCACTTATGACTGCAAAGGGTTCGTGGGAAAGAAGCGGCCATCGGATCGTTTAACGAAATAGCAAGTGATATTTATAATGTGAATAATATATGTGAGTACTCGATTCAATTTTTTAGGGAAAAATAAAAAGTTGAATTGTACAAAAAAAAATGTCAGCCTTGGATGTGTATCGTGTAGGCACGTATACGGTGTCTACGGGGGTGTCTCAAATTCGATATCTTTGGGGTACTCTAGTAAAGAAGACGATGTTCCATGGATTTTCTACCGTCATATTCAAGAAATCGAAATGTGCCGTTTGTGGGAGCTTTGGGAATCGGGACACGCACTCTGCGAAGTTCTCCAATTGGAATTGGAAAACTTTTGGGCTCTTGAGTTCGGGGAATTCGAGTAAACCACCTCAGCAAACATATACGAGGAGATCTTATGATTTGATTCTTTTACTTTTTTTTCTTTTCTATTTGTTATTTTTTTTTCTTTTCAGGCACCGTACCGTTATTTAAGGAAAAAAAATTGTTCATTGAACTTTTCCTCGTGTAGTTTAATATTCTTTTTTTACCGGCTGATCTCGAAGACGGAGAGAACTGCCTGACGCGTGGCACTGATTTGCCCGGACCTATGGGACTCCTTCAAAGTGGACCACATCTCTGTATACATTTATCTTACGACTCTGGAAACGCTCGCTCTTCGCCCGAAGATCGACGCCAATTTCCGATTTCATAATAAAGCATCCTCGCGATTTATTCTTATACCGACGAGATGGGAATAAAGTTTTTTTTTTTTTTTTTTTTTTTTTTTTTTTTTTTTTTTTAAGAAAACAAGTAATACACAAATTTTAGTATACATAACAAAGTTGTGCCATAAAAGTGTTAGAAACGGGTGACTCCCTTAAGACTATAAAAGCCAATGGGAAAAGTCAGTTTATCCAAGTGTAGAAAGCAAGAGTGAGCTCCGCGAATGGGGGATGTTTTTTAGGGCGGGTGGGTGGTAACGGGCGTTTAACGAGAAGTAAAGAAAGAAGTAGCGAGCATAAAGTAAGAGGGTGGTAAATACGTTAGGGAAAAATTTTCTTTCTTTTCTTTTTTAAGGGTGCAAAAAATTTCAATTTTATTCGTTTCTTATTATTTAATTCCAAGCGGGGATAATTGATCTCAATTAGATTACGGGAGCCGTACGTTTGGCATTAGTCTTGAGTCAGTATATTGGACCCCCTTAAATTTTGGTCCTGTTATCATCACAGCGACATCTTCCTATCCCTGTTACTGTGAATACTCAACCCTTAAATTCACCCCCTTTTGGTTTGTCTCACCGTTACGCCATACAACGCTCTACCAACTTTCTCATCCGTCATCCGTTCAGCATTTACCCACCCCCCCTCCTCCTCCCACCCCCCGGCCATCTACCCCAATCTACTACCAGTTGGAAGCCACTTCAGCTCTTTACTGGTAACCGCTACCCCCGTTACGTAGACCCTTTGAATAATTCTAATGAAAATGAAACACCAGAGCCCCACCAGTCCCGGCGATACGCCACGCGTCCCAACAAAAGAGATAAGATGTTAATTAAGATGACTGTTTTCCCAGTTTTGCGTTACGCTTTCCTTTTGGCTTTCATTCTCACAGCCGTCGTAGTAGGGGGTCTACTTGGCTCATCTTTCGTCTTCGGTATAACCAAACCTTATATCAACAAAACTCCATCTCTCTATCTGTCACTCTATTCCACATAAATCCCCCTTTTCTTCTCTACCTGCCCGCATCCTTAATAAGGAGTTAAATATTCGAAGATAACAAGCTACACCAGACACGTCCAATCTGCCACGTTGACACTCGTCAAAGTAATTACTTAATCAATCTGCTTACGTATGAATTCCTTAAAAAAAAAAAATATTACTATTTAGACCCCCTTTGGTAAGTAGTAAGATATAAAATCTAATAAAATAATATTTAATCGATTAATTTAATATTGATAACCACAATTAATATTTTTATAGTGTATATATGTATTATATGCGGGTCTTACGTAAATGTTAAGTCGACGATGAAGCTGAGTAATTTCTTCATTGGAAAAGCGACACCTATTTATATACCCAGCTCGAGACCTTCTGGTATCGCAACTTTTTTGAATTCCATCTTATTGGGTAGAATTCGCGGAATTTACTGAAACGTTATACAAGGAGGAACGAGGTCCCCGTAAAGAAAAATAGGAAAAGCACCCGAGTACTATCCCACGGTAGGGTGACCTTTTTCATTTTCTTTTGCTATGCGCTCCCTCTTTTTTTTAGCCCAGTACCCTAACCTTCCCAACCGACGCTGACTGATAAGACTGTTTTTGGTATTCACAGTGCGTTGCGTTTCCTGGAAAGGAGAAAAAAAGAATGTCGTGTATCTTGTACCTTCAGCGCAGTGAGCTCGCGAGATCTGCATTCCTTCTTTCTTATTTTTAGGATGCTTGAGGTTCCCCCATACTACGCTCAGGCTAACTCCATTTGGACCATGTTCTGGTACCTCGCGCGCAGGGGCTGGATTTTGCCGAAGAGCTTTATAAAGGGCTGGGTATAGATGTGTGCACAGTTTGAAGACACGGAGAAAGTGATATTACCATCTCGTATGTTAAGGTACATAGGAAAGGTGGGTTAGATAGATAGGTGTCTATAATCTTATATGCACTTAGATGGGATAGATAGGTACGAAAATAGTGAAGGCCCCTGAGTGTGGCTATTTATTTGTATATCGGAGTAGAGGGTGCCAAAGTGGTTCGAGAGAATGGGGATAGATGGAAAAAATGTATTAGAAAATTGGGGTGGAAATATTTTTAGGGGGAAAAGAAAATATTTCCACTCATCCAAGAAGACGGCTGCGATCAAACCTGCACTCTGCGGTACTTGCACGTTTCACCTATCCAAGGTGCTTGATAGCGGTAGGAAATACCTTTTCTTCTCTGTCCCACTTCCACTCCCACCGACTTCCCAATTTTCGATATCTCCAACCTCGAACCTAATGTTTCTCCAGCTACCGACTACTCTCATTTTCCTGCTTTTCCGGACACCCTGCTGTACTGTCTAAATGAACAAATCGCTTTCTCTCGACCTTCGTATTTTCTACACGCGAAAAGATACGTCGACCGTAAAGAGGTGGGATAAGCGAGGTAACGTCCAGGAATTCCACGGCTTGAGATTTCGCACGGATGTTACAACCCAGGATGAATGTAAAAGCAGGCTTTACCACTGCTTGCCCTTTCCCAAGGGCTGTGTCTGGCCTGACGTTATATCGCACCCTTGTACTACGCCCCTGCATACGTATTTTTCTCTTATCCTCGGTTCACAGCCTGCGCAGCATTTTTTACTGTTCGCCGAAAAATCTCATGCAGAAACTGTCCCTTATGCAGATAGGGGTGGCTGTGCGCCAACGTCCTCGCGGACCAGAGTGACTGGAGTGGAGTACGGCTGCGGCAAAGCTAAAGCGCGACAAACACCCGTTAAATGCTCCGGAGTATCCTTAACGCTTAAGGGTGGTCTTACTCTACCATCCCCTATTCTAGGCTGGTACTCGAGCGACACTTGAACCTAAACAAGGATCCTGTTTCCACGAGGATGATCCAGGTCGCCCCGTGCTTCCTCTTCTGTGCACGAGATAAACCCCTGGCCACGTTCTACCCTTAATAGCCACGGGGGTTGATATAGTTGCTAAATAGTTAATCGCACCTCCACCACCAAAGACGATAGAGGTGCCTCGGGGGTGGGGTCCACTAAGGACTACTCGAGCAGTGGATACGGAACCAGCATAGCCAGACATTCCTCTTCGGGGATAACAGGGATTGAGATCGAGTCCCATTGTTTGTCGAACAAAGGATTTTTGGAAATTGAGTAAATCCGAATTGGTCCTGATGCCGGTAGAGCGGGCGGTAACAGGGCACTGGTGAAAAATTCAGTTTGAACATTTATAAAATGTACGTAAAGCTTTATGCATACGCACAGTACATGAAATTTCATGGGAAAATGCAGGTATGCAAAGATATAAGGTTATCGATATGTAAAAAGGAATTCAATATTTTTTTTAGTGATCATGTATACACGAATATATCAAATTGACACTGGGTGGACGTTCGAAAACAGAGTTAAATAATTAATTGACTGTAGTCTTATTGAATTGACACAAGAGTCGATGCTTTTAAGAAAAATTAAATGTTCTTAATAATTAATTAAAAAAAAAAATTTCCTTAAAAATTTGATCAATTAAACTCTATCTACAGAGGCTAAATTTGGATTATTAACTGGATAATATGATTTGACGATTAACCGATATTCCGATATATGAAATTTCGTTGGGTCATTCACGTAGCTGTCGAAGACGTTAGAAAGAAATTTGGATTTAACTTTTATTCTTAGTATATGTATACCGCCAATGAAGGAGATGCAATTTTCGTTAAGTAAAAGTATTTGGAGAATTAGAAAAAAAAGCATATATTTTTAAATTTACCAGCCAAATAAAATATCTGACACGTCCATAATCTAGACTCAATTCTTAATATTATTTTTCGAAAATTAATTTTTCAGTTAACTGAATCTTGCTTTGTAGTCACAAATCGTCAGCGTATCCGGGCAACAAGTGAAAAATATTAAGGTGTCAAACGTAATAACGTATCGTAAATTTTAAAACGGCATTGATAAGAATTTTCAATAGATTCCTGTATTCATAAAAAACCACCTCCGAATTATATCAAAAATGTAAAAAAAAAGTGTACGAATTACCTTTACCCTTAAAAAGCATATCATCATGGTATACGCCTCTGTTAATTTTCAATATCATCCACGTCAATTTCAATATAAGAAATTCAATTCACGACTAAATTATTAAGTTTCTAATACAAAATACATAAAGTTTGATCCGATACACCTTACTTTGTACATTTCATATGACTTTGTGTACTGAACGTGTTATAAATTTCATAAAATTTTTAACAGTGTGGGAATCCTGAAAATTCGTCAGGCTGCTACCATTTTATGAGCATTGCCTGTATACAATATATAGGCAAAGTGTACGTTATATATGTATACCTGAATATACAACACACAACATCCCTCCAGTCCCGCCGCAAAAGGACGGCTTTGAGGATTCCGAACTCACGCTGTGATCATTTTTTCTTCCACCTTTTCGCATACTTACATATCATATATGTATAAACGGCCATTGAATTTTTTTTTTTAGTAAGCTTTCTCCTTATGCCCTCATCTTTCTTTTCTCTACCCTCAAAGAAATCAAAGCCTCTTAAACACAGTATACGCATGACGCTCTTCGGGGGCCACCCTCTACGTCACCACCCACTCAATAGATTTCGAATGTATCCTCCCGTCGTCTCAAAATTAAACAAGGAACGGCAGGACCAGGGCTGCTGGTATAATACAGGTCCACAAATATTCCAAGCATGTTATCGTAATCACTAATTACGTTAAGCTACTCAGCGATAGAATCCATCGCCGTATTACAGTCGCCTGTTGTTATCGCAGTGAAAATATTTTCTCTGTCCCTCTATATATACATATATACATATACTCGTATATTACATGTACAATTATCGCAATGCCCGAGTTACGTTAACGCAGCCCTAAATTGACCAGGCCTAATGAATCCTCTAAGCGAAATTGAACCTACCAATATGATCCTGGCTGCTTCGTCCATGTTTACCGACCCCCCATTATGTTGGTAACAGTGAACTTCGTATGGGCGCATGTATGTAGATATGTTTTTTATATTGAAAATGTAGGTGGCGCTAGTAGTACTCTAACGATAAAGAATTGACCTACATGCACCGGGGTCGTGACGTAGGGTCGAGGGAAGATGCTGCTCCCGGGGTCAGGAAGCTTTCGGGCTTGCAGCTTATAATACTTTGTCCCGGGATAGGAAAACGTACGGCTGGCGAGGATGCACGCTGTACGTTGCATCTTGCATCTCGGGATCCTCCCTGATGTTATCACCGTCGCGGACCTAGCGGGAACTCGTTCGCGCGTCTCTTTCGCATCTGTCCTTTTTTTTTTCTTTTCCTTTACCTTTCAACTTTTATACCCAGCTGATCTTAGAGTAAAATTAAATAAGACCGCCCAAGGGGACTGGGCTGCTTTTAGCGGTGATATATTTTTTTTTTCGGGGATAAAAAAATGTATCAACTTTTTTGTTGTTGCTCGTTCGGGGAGATTCAAAACTTTTACGCCGTCCTTATTGCAACATTGACTTGGGCTCTGTTGCTCCGCGACATTGCGTTTGATAAGTATTGGAATTCTTTCGTGGGGCATACCGTACGCTGAGAGAGTCGAAACTTTGAAATTCAGTGACTCCTACGGTGGGCCGGATATAGTGGCTTCTACGGGAATCGTACTTCTGGCGAGATACCCGGGAGACAGCTTTTCGATCAGCCAATAAAGTAGGTACGGTCCTGTACCGTGCGGACAACGTCCCGGTAAAGAAACGGATCTGCACGTAGGTACGGTAAGAAAATTCTATTTGCCACAGGGCACCGGTATACGTAAACTGCATTTACGAGGGGTACGTGAGATTCGGAAGAAATACGGGTGAAATTATTTTTGAGAAAAAAAAAAGATCATCCATTACCACTCGTTTTCGATCTGGACGTGTAATTGGAGCATAACGTGTCTCCGGATTAAGGGATGATTTTTTTTACACTTTCTATCTGCATACGCCGATGGACCCCATGCAGGAGGATGAACCGTAGATACCGTGAATATTATCCGTCGTATTTCAGGGAGAGTCGTAGAGCCCACAGTACAGGGATGTTACGTCCCTAATCGAGAGATTAATATTAATCTGACATTGTGAGAGTAACGAGACTGGAGAGGGAGGTTTTGA
>NW_014333216.1:262882-263074 GCF_000341935.2 Cephus cinctus | reverse complement strand
CGTAAGGGGGTGGTTTCTGACTATAGATACATCGGAAACAGGGAGGGGGGTGGGGGGTCAGAAAGAGTCGGGCAAGTAACTCTTCTCTTTTTAATCCATTAAACAAACTTGCATAATCTCTCGCGCCATCCGTGCAAACACGCGGTATCGAGTGAGCCGCCCCTGAGTGGGAGGGGGAGGGGGGGGGGGGAA
>NW_014333216.1:260714-262805 GCF_000341935.2 Cephus cinctus | reverse complement strand
GGGGGGGGTGAAAGTAGCTGGACTGAGCTTTTAAATATTCAGGTTTTAATCTAAACTTTCATCTTATCAGTGAAATCCATGAGTGAGGTTCACCCTCGCTCTCTCACAACTCGATCTCGCTTTTGCCCTTCTTACCACCCATTCGCCTGTCTTGTATGTATGTACATACTCTATGCTTTTCCTTGTACTGTACGTCAATATGGATTTACGCTCCTGACTTATCTTTTTACTTCGCACTGTACTTGGCTTCAGACCCAACCCGATCCCTCGGTACACTTTACTCAGGGATTCCTAGCTCTTGCTTGTAAATTTCAAGTTACGGTACCCGCACTCCCTAAAACGGCTTTTCGAATCGCTTCTGCCTAAAACCACCGTCTGGGCCATTTGCCACGTGGAATGGATCCGGGCGCCACTTTGGGAACTGACTGTGTCTACTTTACCAACTCGATTTGCCATTTACGTCAGGGTTTACCTGGAGGTTTGGCACCGTGGGACTTTGAACTGTCAATTTTATTATTATTTTTTTTTCTTTAGTTCTTTGTTTCTGTATGACTTTTTTCAGTTTCTCACGTCACTCCTAGTCACGGCGAATGGTTACGTCGAGAAGCTTTCTGATTGGTCAAACTAATTTTTACGAACGTCATTACTAACCTCGGCGACTTTGACGCGTGGAAACTTCCATCCCCGTGGTAAGTTTACCGTAAGGCAATTAGATGAGAATTACGAAGTCGGTAAGGTTAGGTTGGGAGGCTCTTGAGGCAATTGGGAGGAAGGGTCAGGGAGGGGCCCGGGGCTGGGGGCGAGAGGGCTGTTCTCCGTTGGCCTTTTGAATCTTTGAACTTTGAAACGAGCCGAAATGAAGAATATTTATTTAGAGGGTTGTTCGAATTGTTGTCTATTATTTTCGTGCTTGTTTTTAGTGAGGTTATTTCATTCCTAGAAAATGATTGTCCCAAGGGAGGTACGCTAAGGGAACGTTAACGCAGGTATCGCCTATGACCTATGCCCTTTGAACTTTGACTTCAGCTTAATGACAGCCAATGATTTTACGTTCTTATGAATCCACCCTCAAATTTTCTAGGCTTCAACTTCTCCCCGAGAACTGAGAAGCGGAAGTTGATCGAGCGGGCGCACAGGAAATGGAAATATTCCGGAAGTCGGGTCAGAAGACGAGAAATCAGTCCGTCCCGACGCCCTCCGACGCTCTAGATCCCAATATTGACTGCGATTTGGAAGTCTACGCCGAGTGCCCAGGACAGTGCTGCCGGGAAAAAGGATTTCGAAGGAGACGAGAAAAACGCTTACCTAAATCTTATACCGTATCTTGTCGCTCTGCATTTTTCAACGTGACCTTTGACCTATCGAGCCGCTAAGCCGCTGCGACAGAGGGTTGAATTATCGATTCGCTTTATTTAGCAGTATAAAACGAGTGTCAGTCCCTCTTGAACCTGACAACCGGATATTTATTTTGGCATCTGTATAATCATAATTTCAGATACGTCAATTTACAGTGTATCTGAGATATCAAATGATAAGCCAATACAGCAGATATTGGACGTCGAATGATTTATTCAAAATCTAAGGGAATCGATTACCATAATGGACACGCCAAAAGTCACGCGAACGACGCTTTGCATAATTATTTTTATTCAATGATAATTCATTATACGCGAACGGTAGCGTACTATATGACAGGATCTATGAATTCCCCAAAGAAAATGATCGAGGAATACAAGAGGCTGGAATTATTCAATGATCTATCAAGAAACGTCATTGGCGATACAACGAACATAAAACATAACATAACCTCGTTTGATGAAAAATGAGGAATCTGTACGATACATAAATTTAGTTCAAATGTAATCCGCTTGGGGGCGACACCATGTGTCCGAAATCACGGACCATAACGACGAATGGAATTTGCGTGCGAGTCACTCGTTAAGTTTCTCCCCTATCGATCCTTCCGATTCGAACACGGAAAATCTACTGTAGTAATAATAAGGGAGGAACGTGTTGCTGGGGTTGAAGTATTAAAGCGGGTGGGCAGACGGTGGAAGGTTCGATCGTTCTTATATGAAACGGTTGCAGGGG
>NW_014333216.1:257153-260355 GCF_000341935.2 Cephus cinctus | reverse complement strand
GGGGGTTGGAATCTCTCCCCCTTAAGGAATTTAGATATCAACAAAAATAGCCGCTATTTGGTCGTGCATAACTCGAAAATTTACATTTTATTTCAGGCCACGAAAACCACCCCCCCCCCTCCACCTTCGCCTCGACCCCCGACGACCCCTTCGGATATATCCATCTGCCACTATTGGAGGGCTGTACCGGGCGTTTACGAGGGTGGCTCTCGAGGGGGTGTTAGCTCGGGGAAATCTGACACGAAAATCTCTATGTAATTACTGTATTTACATCTGTAGCTCGCGCCGTGTCTACTCGGCTTAGCCGAGTAATTAGTTTAGTGGGATTTTTCGCGCGAGTTGTGAGAATTCGTGAAAGGGTGGCTTTGACAATACAGGAGTAGGTCGGGGTCTGAACAAGGGGATGGATTAATATTGGTAGGTGAACCGGTAATGGCTGAGTCATTTCTTCTCTCTTTTTTTTTTTTTTTTTAATAACAAAACCAAAACTATTTTTATATTTTTTGTCTTCTCTCGGGATAAACTATTTAAGAGTCAATAGTATTGTTTTTTATAGATTTTAATATTCATATGGAAAATATCATATTAATATACGTTGTCGTGTTAATATAATATCAGCTGTATTTAAATAATGTATTATCGTTGTTGTCACTATTATTGACATTGCCGTATATCATTAAATAATTCGTGTCTTTTAATCGGGGCTCAATTTTTGGTTTATCGATTGCTCTCGTTAATATTATCTGTCCCGTTGCATTCTCCAATTAATAATTTTGGATCTGATTATTTTACGGTATTTTAATTATCAGTTGTAAGGGCATGTATTGTAATCTTATTTGAAATTCGAAATTTTTAAAAACATAAACATATATCGTTTATATCGATTAAATGCAAAATAAGAATATTACGAATTTTCGTTTTTAAAAAGCAAATAGCAGACGCCGAAATAAAACGCGGATACCGTAAAAGTCCGAGTTACGTTGGTCTTTACCGAACCATAAGGCTGACCTCTCTTTACTCTGACTACTATCTTGTAGCCGTACATTACTTTGTCTGCCAGCGGCTGAGCATAGCTACTTCGCTTCTGTTACGTCACGACGTAGCAGACGACTCTGTAAACTTTTAAAGCCTGTTAACGCTACGGTCGCCTCAGTCAAAAGTCTCTTTGGATGTGAAATTAATAGTAGGGCGGCAGAGAGGTTAGCGAATTCGAGTAAAATAAAAATTCAGCAGCTAACGACGAATTGGGTTAAATTTAGGAATGTAAATTTCTTCACTGGCGCACGTAGGGTCACGCTTGTGAATGCTTATGTGCATTAATGGAGAAAAAAATTGAATTTGCGAATAAAATAAAAATAAATGTATATACATATATATTTCATTGTATATGTATACAGAGGCTATACTCGACATAACCTAAAAGAGAGGAGATCAGTTATTGCGAGTAATTAAGAAAGTTGAGGGGGAATCGAGCGTTATTAAAACTTTTGGCCGGTATGACTTTCTACGCCTGTATATCGCCCGTTTCGTAGATGCCCTTTTACATTTTCATCACCCGTTATACTACCACTGGCGTTAATATCCATTTCAAGACTCTCGGCATTCAACGCATTTAGTAGCAGTTAAACGAATGCTCGCGTCAAGGCATTCATAGGGTGTTTATTTCGAAGAAAACGTAATGGGACGAAGAGATCGTTAAAAGAAAATGGCGACGAGTATCAGGCGCGATATCGGTCGTCCAGAATATAATTGAGCTTGAGGGTGCAGCTTTGTTCCCGTGTTAAAGGGGTGAATTTTGCCCGGCTCGAACCGTGACCTCGCTGGCGTTAGCGTGGCGTCGACGGTAACGCCGGCGTATAGTTTTGTTATTGACATGGGGAAAAGCGACCGGGCATTATGCAGATAAGGGAATTCGCATGCCGCGTATTCTCCATCTCTTAGCCCACGTACGTACATAAGGTATAACGGGGGGTTGACAATGTGACATCCGGTATGTTTCTATTGTACGTACCGGCTGCTTTTGGAATATAGAAATAGCCAAGCAAATGTATTTACAGTATATAAATAAATTTTCGCTAGAAACAATTTATTCAGAAAGAAAAACAGTCAGAATCGTACCCTTAAAAAAACGTATCCTTAGTGGATTTTGACGATTTACATAGCAGCCATTTTCGAAGGTCCATAAATTATTGTATACGGTTTGACACGTCGAGTTGGGGATTTTTGGGGATTTTTGTTCAAAATTTATTTTATGGTTTTTTTGCATTCTCTACGACCTTACAGATGGGGTTTAAGGATACGTGCGTTTGATACTGGCTGACCTACAAAGGCCGGTACTACTGTGCGTATATGTATACTTGGTCGAATACCTGTCTGGTTAGGGCTGTATCTTTACTACTTTCCTCCCCATATCTACGTATGCATTTGCTATATGTTCACTCGTAAACCGTGAATCTAACTTATGTATTACATATCTACGCGGATACACAGTGTATAGAGTATATATATATATATATATATGGTACTCTTCGAAATAAGCTGAAACCGCGGCTGTAGCGTAATCTATTTTGTAAAGCACTGTAGAACCCTTCACTCTGGTATCTATGTACGTAATGCCAGTTTACATAAAGTTATGTGCACGTATGCATATATGCTCGCGCGTCACGGGAATAATGGGGCCAATTAAATTATGCGAAAATTCGAAATCTATTATATGAAAGTACCTCGTGAGTGATCGGTCGAGTGATTGATTTGACGTGTGAAAAATTAATTAATTAACGATAAACGAAATAAATGTAAAATTTATCGGAACATAATTTGCTTTCTTTCTAAGGCAATACCAAACAAATGTTAAACCCAGCAATAGAGAGCACGAACTTGGTATGGAGAGTAGGTACCACGAGTTAACGTTCGTTCAAGTTCGGCTATTTTGGGCGTTACACACGTGTGTGGACTTGGGACAGTTGAACTTCCTGCAGCGGTACCAACCCTACATACAGAGTTAGTCAGTAGAAACGCACCAGCAGAAGTTGGCCGCAAGTGGCCGACACGGCAGTGTGGCCTCTTCAAAGAATGACACGTGACCGTGACCGATTCCCATAAGCGCAAACTGACAGTTCGCATAGGAATAAAGTTATTAAAATATTTCAATAGTTAGGTTACTGAAATAATTAATTAATATTGTAATGACAAAATGTAATAT
>NW_014333216.1:256644-257099 GCF_000341935.2 Cephus cinctus | reverse complement strand
GTTAGTCAGTAGAAACGCACCAGCAGAAGTTGGCCGCAAGTGGCCGACACGGCAGTGTGGCCCTATCAAAAAATGACATGTGTCTGTGACCGATTCCCATAAGCGCAAACTGACAGTTCGCATAGGAATAAAGTTATTAAAATATTTCAATAGTTAGGTTACTGAAATAATTAATTAATATTGTAATGACAAAATGTAATATGAGTTAAGATTCATTTTCACAACAGATTGCAATTAAAATATTTTAAAGTTTAAAATATTCACAATTTTGATATTTCCAAGTAATGATCACAACTGCAATTCTGCAATATGATGCTGCAATTAATTTAAAAATCAATTAATTGAAATGTTTTTATAGCCAAAGAGTACAGCCAAAGAGTACAGTATCAAAATTGTGAATATTTTAAACTTTAAAATATTTTAATTGCAGTCTGTTGCGAAAATAAATCTTAACC
>NW_014333216.1:240445-256488 GCF_000341935.2 Cephus cinctus | reverse complement strand
CTATGCGAACTGTCAGTTTGCGCTTATGGGAATCGGTCACAGACACATGTCATTTTTTGATAGGGCCACACTGCCGTGTCGGCCACTTGCGGCCAACTTCTGCTGGTGCGTTTCTACTGACTAACTCTGTATGTAGGGTTGGTACCGCTGCAGGAAGTTCAACTGTCCCAAGTCCACACACGTGTGTAACGCCCAAAATAGCCGAACTTGAACGAACGTTAACTCGTGGTACCTACTCAGGTATACCTATAGGTGTAGGGTAATGAACTTTACGGAATGGCTAAGATAACTTGGACCTTTATGAAGCGGCTCGTCATGACGATTTAAAAAACTTGGAAATTCGTGACCCTCACTATACGATTAAAGGTACAGCAGGAATCGTTGCTGTAGCATAAAGGTAATTTCGAGGTTAGTCAACGTTAATGGAATATAAATAAAAGAAACTAGTATTATCGCAGAATATTATGATTACGTTAAATTTTATTTCTTCAGTACACTGGAAATGAAAAAGTCGTAAGAAAAAGCATAAAATGTATGTTATATTCATCGTCCTTTTATATCTGCCTGTCATGACGTCGGAAAAGTAGTAAAAGACAAATGGCAGTATTTCGAAACATTCTCAACGATATTAATAATGCATTACAAATCAGGTCACCCAAAGTGTACAGGACCTAGAGTATCCTGTCCCAGTGGACAGTCATTAAGTCCTACTTATGCGGTTAACGTATCGAAAAATTGCGTGACAGTCGCACCAGATGTTACCATTCGATAACCAATACAGTTGCTGCGTGGAAACCAAAGTGCCGCCATTTTGGTAGCGCAAATGTGTCTTTCGGCGGAGGGAGGGGGGCGAAACGTGTCGTCGAGTCAAATAAGAGTTCACGGATTCGATCGGAGTCGAGAAAGTTTCTGTACGTGAGCCTCGTAGTTTGACTTGCGGGGTTGCGGAGGGGAGGGACAGGTAGGACGAAGAAGAAGATAAGGGGATGAAAGAAGAGGAACAAAGACAGCCCAGTAAAGCCTGGCAAAGGCGGTAGAGCCAAGGGTAGAATTTTCGTGGAAACCCCCTTTAATCAGAAGGTACATACTGTCAATGCAGTTAGATCTATCTTCCTGAACTTCTAGAAGGTTCCAGAATCCTCCACGGTATTCGGGTCTTAGGTAAAGTATTTCCAGAGACAAAATGTTGACCTTAGCGACAAGGACAGGGATGAGGTGGTGAACGAGTACAAGGGTGAGGATGGGCAGACTTCTTTATCCGTTTGAACCCTAGGACTATTTGCTCTTCTGAACTGTATTGATGTGTGTGTATATATATATATAGTTCTAACGAGGAACTCACTCGACCTCATCATCCAGGACTCCAGAAAGCTACGGGAGGCCACCTCACGGTCCCTGGTAAGGATGTACCAAGCGAAACATCGCGGGACGCCAATGGCATCCTCTTAGGAATCAAACTGTTAATTCGGGGATTCCTTCTCAGGGCCGTAACCCCCCTCGGGGTTCACCCTCCGCAGCCCCATCACTCCATTTCTCAAATTATCCAGCATTATGGTGCAGCTTTCGAATAGGTATCGTATAACAAAGAGCTTTGTAAGATACAAAATTTACTCCAGCGATAAAAAAAGAAAATTGTAAAAAATATCGGTCAGACATTTTTTTTTTGCAAAACTGACAAACAAAATGTGCTTTAAAAAGAAACGAAAAACTATTAAAATATCAATTTATCGCGTATCTCTGCTCAGTCGCTATGACGTAACGCGCTCGTACTCATATATCCGGTAATATCGACAGGTGTATTTTTGCCGGTTGTCACAGCCGTATCACTGATTTCCAATATCGATGGGTTCGACGACAATAGCTACGAACAATAGCAGTATCGATACTATTCGTTTTCATGGATTCGGAATCAGCGATTACGTGTAGAAATATAATCAGGGCAGAACTTCGGACATTATTAAATTTCCCCAATACCCAAATGAGCACCGATCGGTAGGCAGGCTATTGCCTCATCCGCTTTTGCTGTATTTCGCGCGAGTGTCGTCAGTGCGCCCTCTGGGAAAATATTGATATCTTATTAAAACCTGATCAGGGCTGCGGTAGTCAATATTAGTCTAGTCCGAACGAGAAAATATGGCATCTGGAAAAGGGTCTCCCGATTGGACTGTACTAGGGAAGGATATATACAGACCGTAACTATGATATCTTGAATAGCGCCCGATCAATGCCTAAGAAATAATAATAGCGCCACAGTACCGAAGACCTTCTTCTGTTCTCGTCTAGGCCCGACTACACACGGCAAATTCCATATTACATTTCTACTCGGATGCTTCGATTTACCTTCCATACCCAGTGACGCGGCCGGATCCACTGCCTATACATATAATCATAATATCCACATATCGTTATCAATAACTTATGAAATTATCGATCCCTCCCACGTACCACCCCTTAATATCGTTATCAACTAATATATCATTCATACTGATTAGAGGTCAAATGAAAACAAAAATATCAATTTCTACGTACCGCTATCATACGTAGATTCCTATTGTATCGTACCTGAATGGTGGATGGTTTTTTCTTTTTTTTTTTCCTACCCTTGGCTTATCCACCCTTCCGGACATTCTTACCGTCATTACCAAGCCTCGCGAATAAAATGTCGTAGCTACGACGAATCGTGTGGAATATCAATTTTCTTGTTCATACTGAAATGACGAGTGAGAGAGACAAAAAGGGGGGCTGAACGACTGCAAGAGGGAGGAAGACAAAAGAGAGAGAGAGAGAGAGAGAGAGAGAGAGAGAGAGAGAGAGAGAGAGAGAAAGGAGGGCGAAAAGCCCGAGGGTTGATTGCTCGTAATCGCAATGCTTCGAAGCGTATCGGACGTTGTGATAACGGAAATGGAAAATATAATAGATACTAATGCATAATACAGCCCCGAACAATACCAGTCGAAAGTATTAATACAGGAATGACGGTAGGAAACAAAGGATCTGGTAAAAAAAAATGCGGGAGATTTGAAAACGAGTTATGTTTTCAATCTACGGTGAAACGATAAAATGTTTTATCGTTTTATTCGGGATATACGTGGTGTGCGTAACTAATATAAACAGAGGGCTGTTACACGTACGAGATATAAGGGGTGGTTTATTTTTAAGAGTTTATTTATACCTACTTTAGCATAGCTATAGGTATTGCCGGTATAGCCTTTATATATAGGTATAGTTCATTGTTATTTAAATATATATATATATATATATATATATATATATGTGTGTATATATATATATATACAGTAGTCGTTATCTATCCAGGTACCGATAAGGCGACCCGTATAAGAGAAAAATTACGAAACTCCAAGTTTTTCACTTGATCGCTCTTTTCTCTTTTTTTTTTATCTTGCAAACTGACTTGAGGCAAAACCCCTCAGCTACCCTTAACTCTCCGAAGATGATCCTCGGACGTCGATACGATTTTTTATCTCTCTCTTTTTTTTTTTAATTATGCACAGACAAGGGTCGATCTAGATCGAACTCGACAAGAGATCCGCAATGACACACGTGTCTGGCCGGATTGGCTGACTGAAGTGAAACGGTGATAAGTCAAGCGAAAATTATGAGGGGTTTTTAAAATAGTCCCCGGTTACGGATAGCTAATACAAAAGCGTCGCGACGCTCGAGCTACTCTAGGATCCATGAAGGGACGCCGCCCGTTAAAGATTATCGGGCTTCAGGATCGCCCGTAAAATATGTAATTTCGTAAAGGCCACGCGCGCGCCCATTTACGCAGATACAGACGTATTTCCATGGTTCGTAAAAATTTTTACGAGCCCACCCACCCATCCACCCCTACAACGAGATTCCATATATCACTTCCGTTTTACTACGTTACGTGCATAAAACAATTTTTTTTACATCCAGATTCTTTAATTTCATCCAATCAAATGCGTCGTGACGCTATCAATATAATTATCAAGTGTTCATATTACACTTTATATATTCGCCTTTCGTTTAATTTAATTATTTCAAGTTTATGATTAAACAATTTTTTGTCACCTACTTTCCACGTACAGGAAATTTTCTCTCGTGTATCTATAACGTATGTGCCTGACTGCTTGTAAATGCACCGGGTATACACAGGGTAGTACATAAGTATCAAACGGTGGCCTCGTCTATCCGAAGTGTCCTGGGAAAAGGAAGGAACCAGACACTTGTGCCGGTGCAGATGGATAGACGCTCGGTAGCACTTAATAATTTTTCTTTTTCTTTTTTCTTTTTGTTCAACTTAAATCGCTATCACCGTACGTCGATACGCACTTTTACGTAGTGCACAGAGTATATAGATATACACCACTATGTATATATATATATATATACATATATATATATATACACCGGATGGGTTTAGGCGTAACTATGCATCGAATAAACACGACTACCCCTATCTAGCGTATGCATATGTGCATACGGTATCTACCTTGGCCCCCTATATACGCAGGTACTATGTTATCTATCCAACGTCGAGTCACTTCCGTTTCAGGAACCGCTATATATAGAAACGTGTCTTATCTATTGTTATACAGTGCCCAGAAAATTTTCTTTCGGTTCCATCTTGCGATATATAGGTATATATCGTTATTCTTATTTTCATACTGTACTGTATTAATATTATTATTGTTATTATTGTCATCCTGGTACGTACCTGCCGTGACATGGTACTATCAACCTGACGCTGCATGATATTTCATTTTCTCTCAATCACTTAAACTGCCAGTCACGTAACGGCAAGTAGCTACCAAGAAAAATGGCTGTGCCGTTCATATTCTTTTTTTTGTTCTCATTCTTTAAGACCCACCGTTGTATGTATAGTATTTACTTGAGAATCGCGTAAAATTGAAGTAAGTTGCTTGAGAAATGTGGCAAGGGTGAATACGTAATATTTCTTGGATGTTTAAGAAGATGCGGGACGCGGGCGGGGGAAATGGGTGGTCTGGGGATATACTGCATGGAACAATATTACAAATTCTTGAAATATCAATTTAACGGCAAATACTTTCGGGAAAAGTGAGGTAAAGTCGTTTGACGGAAAATGTTCGACTTGAAACAGGCCGAATTGAGGAGTGGGGGGAGTAACAAAATTTTTTTAACATCAGAAAAAAAATTAGCAAACGATTGACGTAAGTTTATGTAGATATAAATTGTAGGCGTTTAGGGAGGGGCCGAGGGGGGGGATGAATTTTCTTGGGGTAAAAAAGTTATTATGTCCCTGAGCGAGATCACAGGGATTCATGTATCGCGCGGAGTGCGTGGACGGATGAAAAGTACGTAGATTAACTGAGACGGTAAAGAAAGGCTGAGCCAACTTCAGGCGGTACGGTTGGCTGGTTTCGCTAAACAGAGCATAACTCACGAGGCCCTGGTATAACGCTCGATATTTAATTCCGCTAAATTTAGCTGAAACGGTCGGCCTATATTTTAGGATTCCCCGTCTGGACCCTTTCCGCGTATCCTGTCGTCTATTTTGTACTATATAAAGTACAGTACAGCACAGCAGACACTATACCTTATAGATGCTACTGTATTCACGGTAACCCCTTTCATAAGCAGTACAGTCCGTTTGGGCAGCATGATCGCAAACCCCAAAAAGATTTCTCTCCTCGTCTCTTAGCAGTGAGTACGAGAGAGAGAGAGAGAGAGAGAGAGAGAGAGAGAGAGAGAAATGAATTTCAGAATGAAAATACCACCTCTAACCACACTGAAAGGAGAGCACAATTTCGTCGACAAAAATTCTCCTCGGCACGTTTCAGACAGCTATTACCCTTGTCATCGTCAGATACATTTGACGCTTGGTTAAATTTCATTCTAGAAATCGGAAAAGCGTTCTTTCCTTTTTTTTTTTCTTCGCGCACTCAACACAGTACGAAAACCATTGATATTGGATGCCAGACGGTAAGCGAGCGAGATAAAATTTGACAGCGCGCAACGGCGCCATCTGACGGCGGTAAAGTGTACTACAAAGACGAATACCATGTATACGATCTAGCTCTATATAATATTCATAGAGGCGGCTCTGTCGAGCTAATGAAATGAGATGGTAGAAAATTCACTTGAATGTATCCTACGTAAAGCAAGTGAGACGGCGGGTTAATAATAGTCGTAGATACCGACGAAACGCATTAATCCAGCGTACATTAGTAAGGGTCCTCCGGGTGCCTCCACGCTAATGGAGGCGGTTTTGGAGGTTAGACCGCTCTACCTCCGGGCTCCTCCACGCTTCGGTACTCGAGCGTAGCTCCTTTGAATATTTAACCTCACCTCCAGTTCTACACTCCGGTACCGGTTCTCCTCCCGATACCCTGGCACTATCGTTAACGTTAATGACCGCTCGTCTGAGCGCTGCTTAACGTTAACTTAACCCTCGTTTCGGGAGACGTGCGCGAAATTAAGAACTCGCCCAATTGGTCTCTTTACCCGGGATGACGGGTTTCCTGGATATGCTTATACCCGGGACTCATCTTCAGGAAGAAAAAAAGGAAGAGGAGTAGATGGAGGGGGGGAAAGGTGGGGGCTAAGGATAAAAGAGAAAATGAAGGTTATGGCAAAGAGGGTAAGTAAGGAAGTAACTAAGACAGGTCGTAGGAAGGAGTGGTTTAGTGAAGGAATTAAACGGTGAGGCGGAGGGGGTGGGGGTGGGGTAAAAGGGTCATTACGAGTAATTTTCGAGGAATTGAATCATTTTGTAAATATTATACCGACCGTGAGGTAGGAAGGTCGTATCGTGATTCTGGAGAAGATTGCCCTGGTTCCTATCCCGTTAAGGGTGCAGACTTCACCTTACGTTTATCGAGAACTACGGGCACACGGAATCACCCTGCGAATCTCTCAGTCTTTTCTGATTTATAGCTCAGGCCTTTCTATATGGATGTGGAGGCTCCATGGCGTGAGCCATTCCGTTCCTATACCCAAACCATTTACCGAAGCTCCGACCCAACGTACCTGGAGAACCACCCTTAGACGTCATTCCCAACCCCACTCTTCGCCTTGAGACGTCTTCCCTTTGAATTCTGATCTACGAACGCCTCACGCACGGTCAGGGCTCCCCCGGGAGTAGGAAGAGGGGTGGGATATTCGAATTTACCGGGTCCCAGGTTTCACCCTACGCCACCCTTATAACAGCCCCAGGAGTTTGCTGTTCTTATACGTAAAAGGGTTACATCTAAACACTCCTATAAACAGTGTACCACGACCGCACTGGTATTACGAAGTCTCGTTAGATTATAGTCCTAAGGGTGTATAATTGTACCACCCCCATTACAAGAGTCATACCAGAAATCACATACGACTCTAACGTAGACCCTAGGATCCTGATATATTCTTACAATCTGTTAAGGGTGTTTATGCACCCTTATATGGCACCCGCAAGAAGTATCACCAGACGCGTTTCATCCCTTAAAAGAGACCAGACATATACGTTAGCTCCCGGTAGCGTCGGTCGAGTTTCGGAGAGCAGACGACGCGAGAGATTTCTGAGGTGGTTCGCAATGTATGTATATACGTATATAGCATACAATGCTCCAAAGAAGCTTTCTTGCTCTTCTCCGCTACCACAATGACTGGTGTAATATAAACCACTTGCTTACAATGCTACGACGTCACACGAGCTCCGTCTGACCTCAGAGCGATAACGTGACTCACCTCACCCGA
This sequence comes from Cephus cinctus, assembly GCF_000341935.2. NCBI lineage: Eukaryota > Metazoa > Arthropoda > Insecta > Hymenoptera > Cephidae > Cephus > Cephus cinctus. The sequence continues at coordinate 248,784 of NW_014333216.1, read as the reverse complement.
CGTATCTAAGAGGATTCCTGACAGTGGATTTACTAAGGACTAGAGCTGCTCGGGCTGGCTCGGTTCACCGTGGCGGCTGGCTGCCGGTACTTCCGGGACGCGGGCGGATTCGATGAATTTCCTGATGCAATCTACAAGGGATGAACGGGATCGATCGTCTCCACTTTTTCACTTCATTTTATCCCCTCGTTTCTCGGCAAGCTGTTGACGTCCCATCCACTTACGACTTCGGTACCCAGCATCCGTCTGTAAAATCTTCAAGGGCTGGTCCAGCCGGTGCCCGATACCCCGGGCACGCGACGGAACCCACTTTTGTTTTATTGAATTTTAATTTTACAACCCTCCCCCTCCATCGTGAACTTGCTCATTTTTCGAAACAAGTATAATTAATCTTGTACCGAGTACTTGATAGGGGGTTGCGATACGTCAATCGATATACTTGAATTCTTTAATGAAATTTGATTAATGTTCATAAGCACTCATATACGTATACGATATATTAAAACTTAAATAGTCCTATTTGTTATATATTTACAGGTTATGTAATATCTGGGCACTGTAGGACCTATTAAGACTTTTGAACCTAGAAATGTCACAGCTGCTTGCACAAGTGGACTTCATGGAGTTTGATACGTAGGTAAATCTTGGTGTTAGCCTCTAGCACTTTGCCGTTCGGAATAAAGTCAAGGACCGTTTCTGTAAGTGTCAGAGGTGCCAATGGCGTAGTGTGTATATGGAGGATCGAGAAAAGAGGCGGTAGGCAGGTTGGCGAGCTAAGTGGAAAAGGGGTCCGGAAACCGTAGCTGCGTGGGCGGTTCAACGAGTTCACGCGAATGAAAGCCGAGTACGCCCGATTCGTGTGATCCGCGAACCGGAAGTCCGAGAGTCGTCTTAACAAATCAACAAGTGCAAGTGCGAGAAACTGAGATTCGATGAGAATATTTTTTTTACGGTTTCTTCGTTCCCGTCAGGCAGGGAATTCTTGGTTTTTCTTCGGTCCAACCTAACCTAACCCGAGCTGGAAAGGGTCTGACCCAAGAAACAGCCAAGATATCCGTCGACCGCCAATATAAAGTTTTATTACGGAGTTGTGGCACCCCTTCTTCTCGACCCCCCCCCACCCTCTCTTTCTCACTCTACCAAACATTCAGCCACCCTTGCATCTACCTTTCGTCCATTCCATCCCTTCTCTCTCTAACCCAACCCTCGAGTCTTTTCGTACCATCTTGTGCGAAGATCGGGGCTACCCGACGCACAATAACCTTAGATACGTGTGTTGTGTGTATATATGTATATATATATATATCCTTCTAATATAAGACACATATATAGGTATACAAGAGTTGGCACAAAGGAAGATATATTATAGTCAACATACGTCATGAGCGATGATACCAAAGACAGTCATTGTACTATGGCTTATCTTTTTGATCTTCGTCTTTCACCCTCATTAAGGTTCCATCCGTAGGTTCACCTCTTCTTTTTTTGTTTCAAGGCCGAACTCTTAAAGTTACGCACGGATTAGATGCGCGCTAAAAGGGCTTTCGTTGTACACACTTTAAATCCCGCTTAATCCCCATCTCAAGTTTGCCCGCGCCCTTTCGCTACCAGTGCTACCAAAAGAACGAAGCGATCACCGCCCTCGGGTACTAAGAGGGCCATGAAAAATGTGCAAAAATACAACGAAAAGAAGAAAAATAAAGTATCGACAGTTTGACACTTTTCCACAATAATTTCGATATCAGCATATATCACATCATCCCACGTGACGCTATATTCTGGAAGTTGGGTATCGGAAAGATACCATACACAAGAGTGACGCTTCCGAAAAGTTAACTTGGTCATATTTTATAAGCAAACGATTAAGAAAGTTCCTCGGTAGAACCACGTACGAAGGTAGTAGGGTGTACCCATATATATATATATACACACACACATGGTAGACAGATAGGAAGGAGTGTGTCTAATCTGAAATTTAAATGTAGAACCTCCTGTATATCGGGTTCGAGTCGAGTCGAACAGATGTCTGTACTGAATTCAGGGATGGCTATAGCGCAGTAAAAGGAAGGGGCTCCTACGTGGGGCCATTTTCTCAACTAGAATTTAACGGCGTGCCAGGCTAAAGCCTGTGACTCACTTCCAGCGGCAGTTCCACGAGTGCCCGAGTGCCTCATACCCGGATAAAACGATATTATAACGTATAAGGGAAGTGCGAACGAAATTCGTAGGACCGATTGCTTATACGTGACACGTGGGCCAAATAATGGCAGTAACTTACAATAATCCTTGGGTAGTAGGTCTCCTGGGACGCTTGTGTTACATCGGATAAAAATCCGACGTTTGCTATCGATAAGACATCGAAAAACTGCCGTATGAGTTTACCCCGAGCAAATGGAAAGGAAATGTCTTACTTTCGAAACGACAGGTTCAAATCCAATTGTTTACGCGAACATTTCACGTATGTTGGTTATGTAGTAACGTGAAGTAGCAAGGAGCAGAGCTTATGTTTACCTGAGACCTCCTCGAATCCCACTATAGACATTCACGGTCTACGTGTGATTCAATCTATAGAAAGTCTACCGAACCGTTCCCTCCCCCCCAGGACCACCCCACGACCACGCCGCTTATACTATGCTGGAAAGACTACGGCCATAAAGTACACTGGCGCGCTCGGGCTGGAAAAGGGAGAACTATTAAACAGTGTCCCAAAGCCATGGTTTACTAAATACGTTATTCATCAGTCGAGTCAAACAAATTGAGCCTCACGGGTACAAATGAACCCATTTCCTCTGGTTCGAGGTGAACCTAATGACACAGGAGGGAGGGTGGTTGCTAGTAAGCATTACCTTGTATAATAGGGAGGGGGGGGTGATGAAGCGGAGTGCAATAGACGCACTTAGATTTGTATGCCGAGAGTGGGGATGATTTTGGATCCTGGGGGGATGATATCTGAAGAGAGGGGGGAGGGGAGGATCGAATGAGTTGATTTCAAGGGGGTGGAAGAAAAAGTGAACCGTGGCAGCCGGAGTTTTGGAAACACTCAAAATCAATACAGGACTCTACGTGAGTGGATACAGGTCGGGGTTGGTTACCTCCTGGAGCCAAGGATACCTTTCTTCTTCCCTTAGACTTTGCGAACCCCCACTACCCTCCCTCCCTCTCTCTCTCTCTCTCGCCATCCCTCACTCGTGGACCCACTGAATTATGTATGGAGACAGTCAAAGTCGAACTGCTACATACCCACATCCGCTTCCCTTAAATATACACGGGATTTTGCTGGGGGTTGGTTAGGGTGAAAGAGGGGAGGTAGGGGTGTATATATATATATGCAATGTAACCGGTGCATTTTTGCATTGCCGTAGGATAGCAATTTTTATAGTAGCAATTTCGTATCGCGTACCATGGTACGTATATAAGGGATGTTTACATGTTCGATCCAATCCCTCAGTAGTTACCCATATGCAGACGGTAGTTTGTCCGAAATTCTTAATAACTTTTAATTTGAATACACATCGTGCCCTATGGCACGAATAAGTTTCTCGATTATTCGTTTTCTCCCTTCGCTGCTACACGTGGACGATATTTTTAACTTCGGCACCCTTACGCCATTAAAGAAACATACCTGCGCGAGCCTCTCTGCTTCGCATTTTATGTTTCGCCTTCGACAACGTTGTCGCTCTCTTGGCTTATCCTCGACTTATCTCTTTTTTTATCTTGGTCCTCGTCCTTCTCGCCCCTGGGCGTCAATTTTCGTTTATGCACTACTCGTTCCCTGACTTTACAGCTACCCTCCACCCCCCGCGACGCTTGCTAGGTAACAGATGGAAAATATATATATATATATTTATACGTGCAGTCGAAATTTTCACCGCTCTAATGAACTATACATATAAATCGTGTGTACCAGTCCGTAAGTGGAGTCCTTATATTTCTCGTATTTCTGTAGGGGGTTGCGAGGATTGAAGGTTAGGGAAGGTTCAAGGGTCTCCCATAGTCGAGGGTTGCCGAAAAGAGCCGAGATCTTAAGGGACTCCTCAGTCCAGACCCCACAGAGCTTAGGCATTTACAGGCTGGGACTACACCCTTAGGGTTAGTGCCAACATATACCTACAACACACTAACTTTCGCACGCTCGATGAAAGTAAGCCCCAACTAGCGAATTTTGCTTCGTCTTTATCTACAGACCTAACCTCTTAACTATTGTCTAACTGCGTACCTGGTACACCCACTTGCCCTGTAGTCCCTCTCGGCTTGCCATGGCGGGAATATTTGAACTTTACTTCGGACACGAGCCAAGGCCACGTTTTATTGCTCCAGTGTGAAACGGGCTTAAGCCTCGTTGAACTAACGCACGCGCGTTGCAGGTGATACTAGTTATAAAATTTGCAAGGACTCAATGGTGACGCGATGGGTTGAAAAAAAAATGGGGCAAATGCAAAAGACTGACTACGTATACCCAAGGAAATCTTCCTTAACGGCAGCGATGGCTCGTTTATCTTCGACAGTTCGTCGCTCCATTCCGTCCTGGTGTTTCTTGCGCTTTGCGATTCCTGGATATGGGGCACAGGCACCGAGGGCGTGAGTAACGCGGGTTAGGTCGGCTTACGTGCAGAGAGGAGGATAAGAACGAGGATGAGAGTGATCTATGTGGGACGGGGTCAGAAATGGCTAGTCGTGGAATAGATGGGGATTCAGTATGGACGAGAAGGAGACGCTTTAACCCATGCAATATGTATTGGCTGTACGTGCGCGATATTCTATTGGCTTTTATTGTTATCTGCCAAGATCCCAAGAGTCTCCAGAGACCATTATGCTTCTTAGTCCTTGATACGTAACTGGAACCGGAAGGTTGTATTTTTTTGATCCACTCCGTTCCTCCCGAACCAATTGATAAGGTTTGTAAGGAGGTGATAGGGATCTAAAAAAAATTAACGGATAAATTATTTACCCTTCTTTTTCTGGATACATTAAATTTACTGTTTTTTCTTTACCTCTAGTCAGAGTCTGACTTCTGGTGTATCCGGGGACTTAGGACGATCCGGTACATCCTGAGGAATTATCGGTGGCGTCTGACACGGAATTGATAGAGCGTAGAGGTAACCTCCTGGCGATCGTTGACCGGTAATCATAGAAAATTCCTTTCCAATTGAACAGAATGTGAAACATCCTACAGTAGCTCAACCCCCATGTTACCTAGCAGCAACCCCTATCTGCGAACCGTCGTGTACAGCGATCCAGCAGCTCTCAGACCCAAATTGATCTGGGACGGACCGCACTTTGTGACACTGATGATGAAGGGGTAGCTAGAGAAGAGGGAGTGAAACCGGTCAAAGTCAAAAGAGAAGTTTAAGGGCGAAAGGGTAAAGCAAAGAGTGAGTATGCGAAGGGACTTTGGGGATTATTGTGATAAAAGCCCAGAAGGGACGAAGCGGGCAGAGGGATCAAGAGTAAAATGCCTTATCCGTACCAGAAACCATTCTCTTGATTTGAATGTTCGAGAGTGGCAGAGCGACTAAGCCAGAGGATACAGGAGAGCAAGAGAGAGAGAGAGAGAGAGAGAGACAAAGGGCGCCATCGGTGTACCGGCGGCCCAGCAATTATCGTTAGCGGTTCGCAGCCTTCTTGTTACCGAAATTAATTCAATTGCTCCTCGACAATTCGGCCTTTGCTGGGCTTACACACGCGTACACGCAATAGGCACACACAAACGTAAGCCCAGTATCACAAAGCACAGTAAACCGTCCTTATAATAATAATATCGTCAGGTCTTATCACTAGCATCAGATAATCAAACCCTAACCTTCAAACCTTGTCGTAAACCCAAATCGTCCCTGTGTTTCGGTATAATTTCCAATGACGCCGATAGTGCTGCCACCTACCGCTTGTCCCACTAACTTATCTACGCTCGCTTCACGCCAGTCACATAAACCCCATGCGATTCCCTCCCGACCGATCTGATTTTCTCTAACAAAAATCAATCTACCTAACCTCAAAACTGCTTTCTACTTTTTTACCCGTACAAGTTGCTATACTCGCACGCTTGTCGAATGGCAAGTTTAACTACGTGGGAAGCTGCGGTCCAGACGAAAATACACTTGAGCATTCTGCCCGCGACCGACTCTATCCGTGCCACGATCGAGAATCGAATTCGGACTTACCTTATACCACCCCGATCTCCATCCCCCACGAACCCACCCCGCTGCGCTGGGATACAACGTATCCCAAGCCAACCCCCGACCTTCATGAGTCCCGACTACCCCATCCTTCTCCAGCTTCAGGTAAAGCCAAGCCCAATGATCTTGCAAAAGCTCGTCGGCAACTTCCACGACGGAGAACTCTATATCGCACCGATTCGCGATGCATACTGATCGTTTCGAAATTCCGTTCCACGTTCCTCCTATTTGCCTGCAGTTACATTGCGCAATGCTCGGGGGTGGGATGTTCTTTCGAAAGCTCACCCCCTTTACCTTATTACGATATATACAGCTGACAACTACCTAACTATTATAAACGACCCATCACGAGAGGGTAGCTTGATCAGACCCATATCTACGTTAAATCTAACGGATAACGTTGTCAAACTTACGGAGGGGTCCGGCAATAAGGGTAGGCTTTGCGATGCATAATTATCAAGGGTTGCTTTTTATCTTCTCGACAGTACCCAACTGTATTTTACCCTTACCAATTTAATTATCAGCATATAACGTTTCTACCACTGAATTACATACACTCGTGCCTCATACAGTGACATTTATACTTTCCTTTAACAGTGAAGCTGAAACAAAAAATTTTCAAAATGCCAAAGACTTTTACTAAAATAACATTACCATCGTGCATCGAGGGTGTTCATATTTTTTAAGTTATCCCCTCTGTCCTAACCCCGTGACAAGGTTCCTCGGCTGTAAGGTATCCTAGCGCTTTTTTTTTCGGTATACCAGAATCCAAAGGCTGGACCTGTGACTGTACGCAGGGAGTTTGGTGGGGTGTACCGGAAGGCTGCAACGAAGGAAGACGAAGTGAGCCGAAGGAAGACGAGCCACGTTGAATAATGTATTTGCCGACCGGTTGTGTTTCCGTGTCGACAGTAGACTCTGGTACTCTTGTACCAACTACCCCATTCGTCCGGTTACAGTAACCACCGCCACCTTTACGAATGGCGCCACCGTCTGCGCTAGTACCTAAAACTACCACCGATGCACCTTCACCATCGCCCCCGCGTCACTGGCGCTCATCTTAACTCGCACGAACACCGAGACAGAAAATTCTACAACTCCCTGTAGCGTCGTAACAAGTCAGACTTGTAGCAATCTATATTTATACAGTGCCGTTAGTACCTATATACTGCCTGTATATACGCCCGTATTGCCCAGCCGTCGATATCGGAGGAAGAGAAGGGGGTTAGACGTATACGGAAAGCACAAAGTGCTGATTGATTCTGCAAACTGTTTTCTTAATAATTGCTCGACTTCCCAACTACTTTTTTTTTTCATATACAGGTATATACCGACGTTACGAATAATCTTTAAAATTTTCAACGCGACCCTGTCGATTCTCTCGAGGTAACTTGTGACCGTAGATTCGGAAAGTCCAAGAGATATGGCTTTGAATTATATACGATAATCTATATGGTACTAACAACAATATTATGGCTCGATCGATAAATATATTTCTACCTTGTAGATTATACGTGAATTATACCGCATTATATATTCAGATAATACGAGAGGATCATGATACACGGATATAAAGGATTAGGGCCGTTAGATGATGGAGGATGAATATAAAAATAGAAACTGCACTCTGGGGTCACGTCTCTCTTTGCTTTTATTCATGCATACGTAAGAGATAGTATATGTATCACTATATATCCAATGTTACTGCACTTTTATATCGAGTGCACATGCCCTCCTGTGACCTGTCAACTCGGTGAGGTTAAAGGAACGTGGCTTCGGGGTCACCGACCGGGTTCATCGATAATAAACTATGTTAAAAGTCTGAATATTCGGGTTAAGATATGTTCGTATAAAATTATATAATTTATATATATATATATATATATATATACAATATACATATATAAATGACAAAATTCAAGCGAACAATTTAGCCTTGATTTAGGATTCGTTGAAGTGCAAACGTCAGCGTCAGCCTCAAGGAGCAATTATAACGTCAGCGTGAACGTAGACGCAAACGTGAACAACCAGTTTAGATCGTAGTCAGTCTGAAAACGCCGGAAGCCGGAAAACTGACGTAAATGAGGGGAATCCGCGAGCTTTTGACCACTTCGTTCACCAGTCGACATTCGTTCGTTCCTCCTCCATCAACTTCCCCCCCCCCCC
>NW_014333216.1:235420-240351 GCF_000341935.2 Cephus cinctus | reverse complement strand
CTAAACCTTCGCCAGTCCTCTTTCTCACCCTCTAGCAATCAACGATTCCCTCTCTCTCTCCCTCCCCTCCTGAACATAGTGAATAATGAAATTTCCGGACCTCTCTCTGAAACTCCACTAACCGTCCCACATGTGTAACATACGCGTAACTCAATTTCTATGTATACATATACACACATATACACACTATGTACTTTCTATGTACACATATACATATACACACACCGGTAACATATGTATATATCTCTTACTACAAGGGTCAAAGGTCATTCTCAATCAAGTCATCGGTTTGACTAAGCATGTCCAATGCAGTCTCAACCTTCCTCTAGGCACGACCCTTTGAAACGTCCAGTATCAAGAGAGAGGAGAGAGAGAGAGAGAGAGAGAGAGAGAGAGAGAGAGAGAGAGAGAGAGAGAGAGGTCAGTCGGGTGGATGAGGTGAGAGAGGGAGAGAGAGAGAGAGAGAGAGAGAGAGAGAGAGAGAGAGAGAGAGAGAGAGAGAGGTCAGTCGGGTGGATGAGGTCCATGATGATGGTCGTACGGGATGCAGGGTCACGGTAAGCCTCAATCAACAATGCACACATCCGATTAAGGACGGTGCACGTAATGGTCATCCTGTGGGGATCCTGGTGAACGTACCCAAGTTCAATCGTTCCCGATGGCTTAAGTACCGACTGATCCATCCACCTTCCCGGTGAAACCTCCTGCTCGGACAGTCAGGTCCATTAGCTTTGTGTTTGGTCCCACTGCTCGTACCTCTTCTGCTGCACGTATAAGCTCCATTAGTGCGTTTCCTCGTAAATCGCCCGAGACGCTTAAAGCGCGGCTTTTAAATCCGTATTACCATAAATATATCCACCCTCAAATATGTTCAAGAAAAATTGGCCCGGATCCGAAAATCGACTTCGAAGGTTTCGCGTCGCTTGATTCCTACTGGGGTGGAAAAAAACCCCCGTAAATTAACGTACGCGCGAACTTTCGTAGAAACGCATGAGCTTAACGTATCACTCTGACGAAGGAAATGATGGAGATTGACTTTTTTTTTGGCAGTTGATTATTTCACGTAAGTAATATTACTTATGCCTCAAAGGCAGCAAGCTGACGTCCACTCCCCCCCCCCCACACACACACACACACAAGGATTCTTTTCTGAGCTATATTAATTTCCATGCGAGACACGTGCCCGCCGTTAACTCCATGACGCCACCGCCAGATCGCGCTCTCTGCGTTACTAGAGAATGACAGCGATTTGGGCGACGGGGCGTTAGGACGTTACACAAATTACTAAAGGGTTAAGTGATGAGGGGCGGGCGGTAGTGGAGGGGGTCACAATTTTACATAAAGCGTACTTTACATGCCCGAAGCGAATTTTTTACTAGGGGAGCAGGATGACATGTTTTTAGGCATAAAAATGTTCGCCTTTTTTTTTGTCTCTTTATCACCCTCGTGGATTTAGGGTCAAACGTGAAAAAAAAAATATTATTATTCGCGACAGGGAGGGGTTCTCGTAATTTCTTATACGGCGCACTACATTTGCGAAACGCTTATTAAGTAGTTCAGTCAGACCCGTGATATTACGTAATAGAACGAAGCCCCGGCTTGTATCAGGTAATTCGAGGTGGCGACTTAATTAAATATCCATGGGAGAATCTAAAGTCCTGTTTATGACGCTTAACCATAAGTACTTTACACTAAGCCATGGCACTACTCTCAACCACGTGTGCACACACGATATTCCCAGTTACCGTGCGATAGTGAGTATGATTATAATTCATATTCGGTTTAAAAGTCTCCACGCCCTACAATCGCAAGATGCTTTGGCTCTTTGGCCGACCGTGTACTGCTAAAGGAGCAAGGTGCAATGGAATAGCTCAGTTTAATGTTATCGGCACGATTTGACAGCTGTCATGTATGCCAGGTTTGATCGGGTGCCACGTGGCAACGCTATTGTCAATACGTCATTGTTACGCTCTGGGACTGGAGAGAAATAAATTTGAACCTAGAACCATAAACGTATAAGTAAAAGCGCGTTACCTGTCAAACCAAATGAATCGCCCTGTACATTATGTAAGCCTCAGTATTTATTAAACCTCCATAGAATTCACGTTACGTAGGGTATCCAATCTCTGCTTAATTATCAGGCTTGTGTCATTGCGTAAACGTAAATATGCTTTCCGCATTAAAACATGCAAACTACAGGGTACGGACTGTATATAAACAGATTCTCAATAAACATCCATGAGATAAACGCGAATCCCGTATACTGAAGGATGCACGTACCAAATACAATATGTTTGATATACCCAGTAGCCAAAGGCTACTTAAACGCAATGGCCGTTAAACGAACGTATTATGGTCGTGACTGTATACGAAATAAGGTACGTAAAGTAGCATGGTTATACATGGACGCAATAGCTTTTACAAGGGTATTTAAATTTAAAGCGCAATTTACTGCAGTGGTACATACAGTATATAGATATATTATATGCGGTAAAATAGATACAATAGAGGATGGGTACAATGTATTATTTAATGCAGGCAGAGTATTTACACATAATGTAAAGGATATTGAGGCAGACACGATATATCTATATTTATGTACTGCGTTTATGTATTATACATAGGTGCCACTCATAACAAAGAAATCCGTATAAATTTTCATCCAAATTTTCATTGTAGCATCGTTGCCGCTTTGTTCGGATCTTGATTGGCTGTCAGTCGAGGAGCGCGAAGGTGCAGGTTGAAAAATATACTAAATTCTTGAGGGTAACGTTGATTGGCGTTCGCCGATGATGATGAATGTTAAGACGAGCTTCGTGGATATTATATTGGATGACAGACTTCAGAATTTACTGATTTATTGTAGAACGTGTTTTTTTTGCTTTGGAAGACTATGCGTCATTCGAGGAACCTGAAAGGTACTAGCAATGTTGGTGCGGTTGTGAAATATTCGTGCAGGTTCAGGAATTAATTGATTTCCAAAAAAAATTGATTGATTCAATGTTTGGTTGATTTTTGAAAAACGCGACTGTAAATTAGAGTTACTCGGTACGTGAATTGTATTTTTATAGAATGGCTATGCAGTATGAAACTATAGCGATGCTGTCTTCTGTCGGGCGCGAAGCGCGCTTGTTGCTCTGGTCGATCGTATAAGCTCCATTAAATGGACACGCTCTGTGACGTTGACAATATATGTGTATATATGTATATATATATTTGAAAATTTTCAACTAAAACGCCTCTGTAATTCTACTGGGTTACTTTTGTGTAACGCACTGTATATGTATACTTTATAAAGACATAGCAGGAATGCATTAACGTAATTACTTATCGAGCTATAGGTCGATTCGATAAAAAAAACTGTGACACTTCCAGGTCACGTTATACAAGAAATGAAAAAAATTTTGGAACGAATAGGAAGGTCGGTACTGCGATACTTAAACATACGTCCCAAGTGTATTAAGCAAGATTTCCATGAGTAAGGTAGCAGTGAAATCCGAAAGCAGGAGTAATGGAACTTTTATAGAGTGGTAGCCAGGTCTATCTGAAAGAAATGGTTCGCTGTACAGATTCTGTTAGGTTAGGTTGGATTGATAGAAGTGAGCGAGAGGAAAAAGGGAGTTATGCTCGATGGCACTAAGAAAAATGATAAGTATAGTTTCTACTTTGAAGGTGGGTGGTCGTGGACCGGACAGACACAAACTGAGACACCTAGTGGATATCTAGAGCCAGGCGACAGTGCTGCCGCCACTAGGAATTGAGAGCGGGACAGTGCCGACGGCTAAATAACCCGGGGGTATAGATTTATAGATGGGCAATACCCGTTGGGAAATCAGCATTGCTACACTTTCAGCGCTTCTACAGGACATTCCCCACCGACCTGCCCTGCTATCAACAATACCTTCCCCCGGTCTAACCGTACCTGTCAAACGAGTAAACGAACTTTAAAGTTTTCATCGAACATGTCGGTCGAGTTACTGTTGGATACATGTGTATACATACAGCTGTGCTTGGGAGTTACAACCCTCTACCGCCCCTTCGAAACGCTCAAATAGGGTTGAGAGTGTATAGGGGTCGTCCCGACATTACCGCATGGAGACCCCATTTAAGCTTGCGCCATTGTAAATGAAAATGGAAAAAAAAAAGAAGCGTATATAATAATCAAAAAGGTTGCTTTAGGCTGGTTTAAATGTAATTTGTTGAATTTTGAAAATGAAAACAAATTTTCATTAACAAATTAGACAAGCAGTTAACGAAACCGTGACATAGAATTTCCAAGAATATGATAGAAAAGTCAAAATTTATTAACGTCACGACATTCCGAATTCTGACGTTCTAATCGCGCACGTGGTCCAGAAACGTCAATGACGTCATAAAGCAAATGCCAAAAGACGCGGTTCTTTGTACGGATTGAATTTTCAAGGATAAAAAAGGAAACGCAGCGCGGTCGGAAGACGGTAATGGGTTGCGGACGCGCATAGTGGCGGAAAGTACGCGCGGAAAGTTTCCGTTCCGAAATAGATTCTGAAAGCCGTCGTCTAACCTGAAAGCCACGTTATCTCTTTATCTGTACAGAGAACGGAACGGAGTTCCTGGTACGTAAAACGGCTTGAGGCTTCTATTCATTCAGAATATACTTATCCCCCAAAAAACACTTACGTGTAAAAAACTACGCCAAGTACAGGATTGCTGTGAATTCCTCTAACAAAAAGTATTGATATCATATTATTGAGGCCAAGTACATAAGTCACTACATGTTTTCCTATTATATGATCTAGCACTGGCCCATCATTTTAATTATATTTTCAATATTTCCTATAACGTTTTCGCTACTTTTTTATGTTACTACTGCTTCCCGTATTTAATTATGACTTAATGGTGATTTAATAATTAATAAAACTTTAGATGATTCCTTATCGAGTACTACTTGG
>NW_014333216.1:209267-235364 GCF_000341935.2 Cephus cinctus | reverse complement strand
GACGACGACGACGACGACGGAACTGAAATAAAATCATCTCGCTCGCCATTTCAATACGCCCTGATCTCGTACACTAATCGTATTGAACTTGGTGGCAATCGCTTCAGAACCTTCAATTCCTATAGTGAATGTATCAATTACTTTTCCTCATATATAGCGGTTCATAAGATATTTTGTTCCAAACACAGGTATAAGGAGTTGACTCGAGTAAAGAGTCTCGGCGCGCTGCGCCCTGTACAGCCGGTTGCCTGTACTTGGCGCGAGACTCGACCGAGTCTCTTGATGAGTTGCATTATAGGGAATCGAGCGAGGCACTGAGTTGACTCCGAGAGCCGTCGTGGCGCTGCGTGCGAGTCTAAGGAGGCTTCGCGAGGTAGAAAAAAAAGTGGGGGCGGGAGGGAAGGGCGAACAGACGAAGAAGCGTCGCTCCCCGAGAGCTCAAGGCGCCTTTTCACTTAGCCAAACTTCCACCCCGCTACGCCGTGCTGGACAGTAAGAGATTTAAATTGAATAAGAAAGCGGGAGAAACGGAGTCCATAAAAATTTCATAAATTCTTAACAACGTAAATTGGACAACTGCGAGTAAGATAATTTTATAATCTGTTTATAAGTGCTCGGTAAGGGTGGTTGCCTAGGCTTACAAATATATTCTTATTGCCAGACCGACCTGAGACGTCTACGTGAATTCGCTGGTAATTCGACTTAACACATTTTTCACTGTAGCCCTTGTCCAAGTTTTTTTTTATTGCCCTACCCTTCTCTTCCCTTTTTTTTGTCTTTATTGTCTCATATATGAACAGACTGAAATTTCTTTCGAGAGCCGATATTCTTCTACCCCCATCCCCCACCCCCCCTACCACCGACCATCGCTATTTTACTGGCTTTTCGATTTGCGGTCCAGCCTAACCTGATCTCACCTAACCTTTCTGTGTTTCTCTGGATTTCAGTGTGGTGCCGCCGCTTCGGGGGAATTTTCCGAGAGGGTGGCCGCCCTTCTTCACTCGTCCTCGACACAGGACGACTGCTAGTCCTTAGACAGTCCCAGACCCTCTGCAACCGCCCTTCACCCCCTCGCACCTTTACTCAATCACAATTGGCCCGATGAAAATCCAAAAACGAAACCCTCAGTCCGCACTTTTTGCCGAAGAAAAAACAAATTCCCTAGATATACCCATAAGGCCCTACGGTCACTTAACGGACTTACTATGTAAGTTTTATCAGAATGAGATATCTACACACACGTAGTTCCTTTAACTCGATAACTCGGCTGGGAACTCGAATCGCTCAAAAAGAAAAAAAAAAGAAAATAATAGTAGAAAGATTTACCAGTTCTCACTCACGTAAGAATATACGCACGATATAAGCATAGAGACGGCAAGGAGAGCGCGCATGCGCACTCCGTCACTGCATCGACACACGATCCCTGCTTAAGCGTCCACTTTTTTTTCCTTTCCTCTAAACCCATTTTTGTGTACGCGGTGGCCATCCACGGTGGACCATAATCAAGACGAAGCGAAGTGGACAACAGGAGTTCCGGCAGCGCTGTACAAGATTTATGAACCGATTCGATCCTAACGACATTTTCATTGGACATTCGTCATCGGCGAAGTGGATGAACTCCGACGCCCTTTTTACGGGGATTCCCCTTCGTTATCGTACGCTACTGCTGCTGCTGCTGCTTCTTCGCTCTCCAGTTCTCATGACCTGGAAAGGAATCCGAATTTTCCACGAGTCCCACGTGAACTTAACCATTGGTGAAAGATTGTCAGTACCTAACCTATATTTAAATTGGACACAAGTGTCGCCCTCGCCGGGAGTTATTCGCATGTGGGAGTCGGCGGGACTTTTAAATATTTAAAATGTCGGGAAGATAATTGTGTCTGTTGAAAATGGCGCGTAAGGCCCTCTTATCAATATAGATATATATATATATATATATATATCTTGCACGAATGAATGTGTGTCTCTATATAGATAGCGCGTCGAAGGATATTACCTGAAATTGGATCCATACGAATTTCCAATAGATGTATCCGCGTCGTGTTCACTCACCTTTAAGATTGATCTGGGCTCGTGACAGAAAGATAGTTCACATAAAAAGAAAATGTGAACCCACACGGATAGATTTCATCTTAGGATTTAAAAGTGGGGAATCAGGTATAGCATCATCCCTGGTCCAGGTTGAAGGGTGTGTGGGTCCCTGAAAAATAAAACGCATCTTGAATAGCGAAACTTGAACAGCACCACTAAGGGGAATGAGGTAAAAAAGGGGCGCGAGGAAAAAAAAGTGCCAAGAGAAAATAATGAAAGCGAATGGATGGAAAGTAGAGATGAAGAGAGAGAGAGAGAGAGAGAGAGAGAGAGAGAGAGAGAGAGAGAGGGAGAACGAAAAAAAGAGAGAGATAGATAAGAAAAGGAGGCAAAAGAAAGGGTTTGCTGTATGGCTGTACGAAAGAGAGGGTGTGTGGGAGCAACGGGCCAAGAATCGTCTGGATCTAGATACAGGAGCCCGTCGACGGTGTGCTTGGTGACGAGGGAATGTGGGGAGAGGGGGAGAGGGAGAGAGAGAGAGAGAGAGAGAGAGAGAGAGAGAGAGAGAGAGAGAGAGAGAGAGAGTAGGGAGGACACAGGGAGAAGAAAGGGGTTGACGAGAAAGAAAAAGAGAACAGGGCGAGCACAGTGCTGTCGGTGGGTAAAATTTACGAGATAGCTTCAAATGCCGTTGAGGGTGGAGTTAGGTGCTGCTGTTACGGGAGGGATGGTGGTAAGAGCGGGGTAAAGGGTGACAAGGGCGAGGTGCTAGGAAAAGGGGTCGAGCGATCTTACGACGAGGGAGGTGTTAAATTTCGAGATAGCGTGTGCAATAAGTACCGCGCAGATAAGAGAGCCAGGCCATGGGGTCAATACCAGGGACCGGTCTTCTTCTAAAGCAGCCCTGAGGGGTATAGGCGAAGGATGGAAGAAAAAGAAGAAAAAAAAAATACCCAAGGGACGGAAATAAAAATAGACGGGTGACAGGGTGTCGCGAGCGATTTTTTAAATTCGCCATCTCGCAGGAACGATTAAGCAATAATAAAACAAAGAAAATTCCCTGAAGCAGTTCCATGACGAGTTTGTCAGCCGCCATGAAATTGGAAATTAATACCTTAATTAAATACCGAAATTAATTTTTATTAATATATCGTACCTCGATCGATTTCACTCGGAACGTCAAAATTTTTGTTTATACCTCATTCGTGACATCCATTCTCGAGATGACGTCACGGGACTCAAGTTCAACTTAATGTCCACGAGAGAATGACGCTGATAGGTCTTAGCTAGCGGGCACATCCGTCAGTTCTCATGTCTTGTGCGAATTTTCACGTATCCTCAAGCTTCAGATTTCCTCTATGGTGTTATCCGAAATGCAGTATAGCGACAGCCGTAAGGGCTGTAAACAGAAATAGAGACAATACTCACAGCGCCGTTGCTGGCTACGCGTTAGAAGTGGAGGCGGGCACAAAGAACTGGTGCGAATCGAGCGCAGAGGTTAGGAGCTGAGTCTGCAAGGACTACTGTGGGGATTGTCATAGAAATCCCTCTCTAATTACGTCTTCTGTATAACACGATATATCCCTCCAAGCACAACGCCGCATGTCTTCTCTTTGCTTCGTCTGCGTGAAACTCGTGAATTTACACGGAGAGAAAGGGCGATCCCAGGTCAGCGACTACAGCGCCAGGAGCGGCTGCTAATGGAACTAATTTTAAAAAAAATAATTAAAGCTTTAAATCCGCTCGAGTACAGCGGTAGATTGTCACGTCTTACGTCACTGATACTCGAGTTGAAAGAAAAAACAAATGGCCGCACCTCACCTACCATGAGTATGTACATAAATACCATACAGCTTCAAGCGTCCTCTGCGTATTTTACATACACGGATAAGTAACAGCTCTGGTCACAGTAAAGAATGACCGATTGGACCACAATTTCGTGAACCATTGTATCCATATAAATTACGTGCATCCCAGTAATATCCGTCTCGCTATGAAAATAGTCTTGTAACAGCTTAAACGGGTTAGACGGGAAAAACTGTGAAGTTTCCTAAGCTGCCATATTGAACCTATCCAAGATCCAGCACACGCTCCGTATGACAGTATGATCCGAGAAAGACCGTCGTTGCGTGGTACTGCAAAGAAACAGTGAAGCATTAGGGCGAACGGTAGTAAATAAAGAAAGGAAAAAAAGAGTAAGAAGAAAAAAGAAGCAAGACAGAAACAAAGAGATACACGAATAAAGAAATCTCACGGGGGACAAATTTTTGCCTGGAGCTCTTTGACCCTCCACCTCCCCCTGGCTCCTGCTCCAACCTTCACACTCCACTCTTTTTTTATTCTTCCTCGTCATGTCGTCTCAGGAGTTGTCGACCCTGTACTTGACTTAACTTCTACTAGCGTTTCCTCGTTCTTCTCGTGTCTTGTCTTCCTACTTCATTATCGGTCTTGGGTTATCAAACTTTTTCCCCGAGATCCACATCGGCCGAAGTTTCACGTGGAAACAAAAAAAGAGTCCTTCATCGCGCGGAGTCTCCTTCCCTGGAATGATTTCGAAGGGGGTGTTAAGAGATTAGGAGAAAGAGAGAGAGAGGGGGGGGGGGAGAGGGGTTAAGAGTGAAGTCACGTGACAGACCAGATACAAAAGAACAAGAGAGGGCGATGGAGTACAAAGGAAGTAGAAGGAATAGAAAAAAAAAAAGACAGGTGCAAGATGAAGAGAGGCAGAGGTTGGCAGAGTAAGAAAAAAAAGAGGTAAAAGAAAAGATAATGGGGGTAGGAGGGTTGAGAGATGAAAGAAAAAAAAAGAATTGATGAGCAACAACCGTAATCGACGAGGACGAGGCCCCCGCCAGCCATTTTGAGTGGTCCGTTCGTTGTTACTCCGACGATTCCAGCCGATCGTTCATTGTTTCTCGATGTCATCCCGATGTAAGCCGGGCTTCCCCGGATGATAATGACCCCCCCGCCCCGCCCAAGAAGACAAACGAGCGGGAGCTTCCGGCGTTCGAGGAACTTCCTAGGATTAATTAAGCCTGGTC
Source organism: Cephus cinctus (assembly GCF_000341935.2). Classification (NCBI taxonomy): domain Eukaryota; kingdom Metazoa; phylum Arthropoda; class Insecta; order Hymenoptera; family Cephidae; genus Cephus; species Cephus cinctus. The sequence goes on along the minus strand of NW_014333216.1, from coordinate 230,292 downwards.
GCAAGTCGTCAAAGAAATACCTGAACGCTTTTATTTCTCCTTCGTCGCCTCCGTTGACCTCTTGTCACATTTCCATCTTCCTTCTCACCGCAATCGACCGATACTTCGTTCACACGTATATTCCCAGACTGATTTCATCTCCTCGTTAACGTCATTCTTCGCATCCGCCATTACAAGCAAATTACGTGAGCAGTCGTTAACGCGATACGTATGACATTACGGAGCTTGGCCCGTGTGTCTGATAACGAGCGACAGGTGGCGCCGCGCGGCGGATTTTTTCCGCGACTACTTGAACATCTTGTCGTTCTGACGCGCCACGTAACGAGAGGCCATTACGGTGTACCGTTATAGAGGGGAAAGAAAGAAAAAAAAAAAGAGAAAAATCTGAATAAAATGTAAATCGCCATACGCTGCGAGAAATGCGGTTAACTGATAGAGGATTCTTATTATTATTATCACCGATCCACCGAAAGACACGAATAAAGTCCAATCGCCGTCATTGATTATATATATAATATGTATTATTATATATACGCTAATGTTGTATCTAGAACGTAAGGGCTTGCTCATTGAAACGCAGCTGCCTTTGGTTTTGCTATTGATTATAAATGGCAGTTGTTCGTTAAATTCTTTAATTGTCAACGATCACGTTCATTTGACAATTGTTCACGTCCCATTAAAGCTTTAGTGAATATGTCAACCGAATGCAGCTGGGTTGGGGATCAAAACGATCGTGTTTACAATCTGCGACCCGTGCGCGAATCGACTTATGCACTTACGCGATGATTAAATGTTTTTGTTAATTACCAAAAACTATGCTGAATTTTGGAAAGTTAATCTCACAGAAGCAGCCGATACTCGTTGGTGCGATTTGTGAATGATTCTTGGTTTTTCTTGTTAATTAAAATTATTTTTCTTTATTGTCGTCCATTTTCATATGAGCGACGTTACACAAGCTCCGTGGGGCACTGGTCGCGATTGCAGCGACAACATTTTTTGGATATTTAACTCGAGATTTTTTATTCCTCTCGAAAAGTATACTGAAAGTGCATAATCAGAAAGAACCGATCGAACCAAAGTGTGCATCTGCATGAATAAAAGAGTGAGAGAGTGATTTATTATTAAAAAAAAGATGAAAGCTGGTGGAAAAAAGAATGCAGGAGAGGGAGAGAGAGAGAGAGAGAGAGAGAGAGAGAGACAGAGAGCGTGTTTAAAAATAAAACAAAAGTAATGACGTAAGTGGACGGCTTCGATCGGCGCTTTCATATCCCGATTTATCTAGATAATTAATATCAAACTATACAGTAAAGCAAAAATTATCTAGATGATGATTAATTAGGAAAGAGAGAGAAACACGTGTTACCGCGTGAGCGCATACGCGTAAATATATACGATTTTACGTAAAGCGCGGGCACTTGTGCGCATGCGCACAAGCGTACTAGTGCGCGCGCCTTGCGTAAACGAAAAACGAACAAACTCAAAAAAAAGTATTATATTATATAAATATTACACACACAAAATACACACACACACATACACACACACATATATATATATATATATATATACAAATAAGAGAACTAATTATCTGTTGGTACATATCGTATTTAAATGAGAGTCGTAATAAAAATGACCGACGCTTTGAAAATCCAAAATTCTTAGGCGCATGCGCACGAGTACGAGATTAAGTGAAAATAGAATCGAAAAATGTGGAAAGTTTAAGATAAAAGTGACTGCAGAAGAGAAAAGAAATGAAGAATAAACGTAAATGGACTGCTGGCATCGGAGGAGTGGGAGTGGCGGTGACGATTTAACGCAATTTACCACGTGTAGGCGGCGTAAAACACAAGTACACTGCGAGAAGAACACACACCTACTCACATACACACAACGAATGTAATAATAATAATAACAATAATAATAAAGACAAGAAATTTTTTCGTTTTCTACAAACAGCGACTGTTTATTTATTATGTCTATATACAGACCTCCGATATCGATGCTCACAATTTCATTATAAAATGTGCGTACCTTGTTACCCCCATCACCGACTGAAAGAACCAATTCCTCCCACGTCGAGAGCAATTTCAAACTTTATTTTTTCCTTCGCCCCCTCGACGATAGTATGGAATTTCAATTTGCGTCTGCCACTTACATCCTCTTGCCACAGGCCCCTTTTTTCGGTATCTTTTTGGTTTCCCTTCCCTAGTCGAGTCTTATTTTTTCGCTTTCATATATGTTACTGGATACCGTAATACCTATTCGCGTGAATTTAACATTTTTCTCTTTAACGGCAATTCCTATTTTGGTTCTCGTTTTTATTTCACGAATTAACCTACTTCAAGCCAAATGATACATATACATATATACTGCTCCAGCTGGTTTCCACTTTTTCACTGGACCAATGGCAAAGCTTCGTTATCACGTTAATTCCCCTTCGATGTACGAAATACTTTTTCATTATTTCATGCGTGCACATTCGCGCTACAGCTTGGTTGGATGAAAATTGTTTTTCCAAATTCTAATAACGAACCCTCGAGCGTAACGACACATGAGAGCTTTTCAGATCGGTGAAAAATATAGGGCGAGGAAAAAAAAGAAGATAAATGGAAAACAAACAAATATCACTAGGGCGAAAGGCAAACCATGTTTCTCGTTATTCACCAAATTGTACTTCAACGAAGGGATAACGGCTGTCGAATACTTTTGGCGATATGTTTTATCTGAAAAATCATATACCTATGGGTAAGTACGAAAGCGGGCGTACGGTTAATAAATTGCAAACTCCAGCGAAGCGAGAACCTCTCTGCGAAAACAATGGCCCGAATCCCACCAGGTTGTTCGTGGCTTGTCGTGAGACGTAAGTAAAAAGGTTGAAAAGGTAAAAAGGAAAAGCAAAAAAAAAATCTGAGAACTCAGCAGTTCCCACGAGGTACAGGTATGTGTATATATATATATGACTCGAGGTGGAGTGGTTTACGGATCACCAATTCCACAAGGTAGCCTCAGGAACTTGAAAAGGTACTAGATGGTTAGGGTTAGGATAGGCTACCTAGTCCATCTATACTTCTATGGAATACATTTGCGGTAGAAAGTTCCTGAGTTCCACCCTACTGTGCTAAGTACCGGAACGGCTCGTTAGGCCGAAGCGTTGGAAACGATATGAAAGTTGGCTGCTTCCGCTTTTCTCCAACCGGAGAGTTTCTACCCGGTAAAGAGCTTGAAACTGGTTGTGGTATAGGAATCAGCGAAGGAGTTCGTGTAACTAAGGGCTTTAAACAATACAGTGTAGATGCTCGAAATGAGAGTCGATCATTGATAACTTTGATCAGTATGGATCTCTATTTTTTTCAAGTCATAACGATGGCTTTTTGCCGTTTTTCGGACATAACTGAAACTTATGATAGATAATGTATAGAATACATATTGAATTTTTGTTCATTATAAAAACTTACAATTGGTTAGTTAGGGCCATGCAGTTGCCACTCGACTGATGAAGCTCAAATTTAGGAATCCCTGAAAAATTTGTCAGTATGTTAAAGATTAGCGTAATAGGGTGGGTGGTCAAAGATGGTAAAAAGATAGCAATGTAAAAAAAAAATTGTGGCTAATACTTATATTTTTAATCAGCACTCCGGCAGTCCTGTATGTGGTGCACTTTGTTCCTCAGTTCAGAGAAATAATTAATTCCTTGATGAAAGACGGCGTAAAAGTAAATTCCTCGTAATTTCTGGCATAGGACAGTTGGTACAGCATGGCTACTTCAAGCCTGCATTTGCTAGTCTTTCTTTTTACCGACCTCTTTCACTTACTGTACTCAGTACCTCAGTGCTGCCACCACAAGCGTGCAAATTCAACGTCACTCTAAGAGCCACATCATGAAAGCACAAATTACTCTTGATGTTTTCATTTCAACTATTCTTTTAATACATTGCCTAACTATTCATTTTCTTCGTCTCACTCTTTCCTACAAATCTCATATGAGAGTCAAGAAAATCTTATTACATCCAAAAACTTTCATGATAGGATGCATCACGGTTGTAAATTAACCATAAGGTTAAAATTCAAAAGGTCAGCTAATGAGATACTGAGTTAAATTTATTTGTGAGGTCAGCTGTACATACAACGAATGCCTCGATTAATTTAGCTGAAACAACGTAAAGGACCTGGAGATTTGAGTATATTCGCCAAAAATATTAAGAACTTTATTTACAAATATCTCAGCTGCTAACGACAGGATCGTAAGTTTTCGTCGTCACGACCCTTGAGACGCACATGAATACAGTCCATGAGTTTTGCCTCCTAGTGGATGTGATTCATCCCTTCGCTTCAACGGTGTTCTAACAGGACACACTGGTTCTCTTATTCCAAGGTGAAACTCCCGCTATATTCCAGTCATCCCACGTGTCCGGCATCCTGTACGACGTGCCCGACAGTCGTCCTATACCGGCAGTGTCATTTCTACACTCTCAGCTAACTTGTAATTCCCACCATATTCCAAGAGTCCATTACGAGAATTACTCTAGCTATGCTTTAGGTAAGTACCTTACAGTTCTCAGAAGGCAGTGCCAAGAAAATCATTGCTACGATAACTCCAATAACTTTCTATAGCAGGTAATGCCTTTGGCTGTCGTTTCCTTGCAGAAAGTTAACTTCACTTCGTACCTCTACTTCTGCTTCTTTGACACTTTCAGGTACATCCAGTTTATACATCTTACGTTTTATACTTTAGATCACTTTATTAATTTCACTCACTACACTCGTCGCAAGCTACATACTATAAATTTTCTTTCGTCGAGCGTTTTTCGAACGCTACACAGCCATGCCATTGCGTTACGTTTTTCTCATGGCATCCGCCTTGTTTAGGTCGGCCATATTGGCGTCACGTGATCGCACTGCGCACGCGCATAGCTTTTTTCGCGCTTTTTCCGAATACATCCTGCGAGTACCTACTACGTTTTCATAATTGCTTCCTGCTGGTAATACTTTCATTTCCTCCACTTACGCTCGACTGCCAATGTATTTTCCTCCCTTAGTTTTCTCACTGACTATCTATCTATCTCTCTCTTCTTTTTGCTCATACGACTTATTTTTCTTCTCCATTCGGTTTCTTTCGCGTTTTTTCCCTCCCTTTTATTTTAATCCCTTAACTCTTGAATTCTACTAGACTCAAAACCATCATCTCTTCTCGACCTGGACAAAAAATTCCTACACAGTCCAGACCTCTATTTTAATCTAACTTGTTATTTTTATTACGAATACCAGAATCCTTTGGCTGTCTTATGAACACATCTAATAACGATACAGTCGGTTGACTGTATCTCGAATATCAGTGTCACTCCTGCTTCTTTTGTATCCATTCGAATTCACCAGATTCTTTACCCACTGAAGAGGTTCTTTCAGATCGAATCAAGACAACTCGTACTTTCTTTTCACCAGCAGATAATTGCTGTAATCCTTTTCGTCCTTGGCTTCTTTATTTTTTGTTTCGTTAAACCCATCACTATCTACTTTCTCTCGTCGTTCTTGGATACTCTTTTCATTCAACGGAATGCTCGGGATTTCCATTGAGTGGGAATGCAATCGAAAAATTCAAGAAAACTGTAGAACTTAGAGTTAAGAGAATGACAAAAAATACACTTTGTCCAGAATCGATTACCAATAAAAATTCTTAGCAAAGAACCATTACTATAATTTGCCATAGATTTATTTTGCTACAAAGACAAGTACTGTGTAGCATTCTTAAAGGAAATTAATTTCACAGAATTATAATTATTAATAAGTTGTCTGATATGACTATCGACACAATTTAGGTTATAGAAAATAATCTCACCTACATGAAGGACTTATTCTTCTGTATATGGTAAGTACTAAGATAGATAATAATCTTAAATATTTTATTTCTATCTAACAAACTTTTAGTTATAGTAATCTGCAACGATAATCTATAAAAGCTCATATAACAGATAGACTCAGACTCAGATAAAAAATTTCGATTCATTGTCATCCGCATAAAAGGAGTTCAAATACGATGTCTCCATCTAATTTCATATTACGAAGTACAAAGGATTTAAACCCAAGGTATTCCACGTGTTAGTATGAGTATCTAAGTCCTGAAGAAATACCAATTTTAAAAATGGGATAAAAGCGAAAAAGCAGATAGACGACTTCCCGTGACCAAGTTACAAGAAATTTGTCGATATTAGAAGCTATAAAAATACGTAAAATCTCAAAACGGACTAGATAAGAAATCCTAAGACATGTATCCATAGAACTCTGCGAATTTTTTACAAATTCTTTAACCGTTCTTGCTTAATAAACGGCAAATTTTGTGCCGACAGTGGCGCCGCGTAGTGGTCATTTCATTCGACAGTCTGTCAGAGCCCGTATCACATTTTATTTCTGCATGCATTTTATTCAGCGCTGTCTATATCGTAATCCCACAGTGATGACTCTTCATACGTGTACGATTCGCCAGATGCGCATATAAATAATTTCGAATTATAGAAAATACATAGCTGCCTGAAATTTTGTGTTTAGCCTCGTCCATAGTAACCTATAAATATACGTACGGTAGGGATAGATCGATGTTAATATATCTCATGAATTTGTTGCGTATACAATGATAATAATAATAATACACAATAATATTAGCAATATACAAACATTTCCTACCTATAGTGCATGGACATTGTTAATGGCTGTTTTATGCTTCCTTTAAGCTCATTACTGTATTTATAATTCCTGTTAAAGGCATTGTGTAATTCGAATGATAAATTCGACTTTTAATAATCTTATAACAAACAACTATTAAATATAAAAATTACATACGGCTAACCAAATGATATCCTATTCACCATTCACAGGCTGTGGCGTTTTGACGGGACGATAAAACGTCTGATTCTTACCGGGGTTATCCCTTATTCCTTTTTCATCATTCTCCTTATCCCGTGGGAAAGTTACTCGCAGCGGGATAACTGCGGCCTTCTTCAACTCGGTTGACTCCTGTTTTTCGTATGGTGACGTCACTTTATCCAGCTATATGGATATAAGGTATGTCCTAGATATTGTATATAACATAATATAAATATATATATGTTTATAATTACATATAAATATATTTCTATATATATATTCTTTATCTTATATAATATTGAAATTCTCTTTTTAATCTTTCTCCGTTTTTTGCTATGTAAAATTTTAATTTTTCCAGTGGCACTCAAGACACAAAGAGCCATTAATAAAAGACGTAATAAAATAAGAGCTACAGAAGGAGGGTGGTTTTTCACAAAGTACTGATAATAAAGGAAAAATCGCAACGTGACATTTGCGCGTCTGCGAAACTCGTGAAGGACGTTTAGTCAAAGCAACAGCCCTTCTTTCGAATTTCGCACCCCTCCAGAACCTCCTCAATTAACCGTATTGTTTTTCATTGATGGACGGGAGTATCTAATTAGTCGTGAAATTTCATATCCTTTCGGACGAATTTATTTCACTGGACCTTTCCCAGGTAGTGTGTATATATGTATAATACATAAAGTATGACATACAACCCTTTGATTTTCCACGTAACCCAATTGAGGGTGGGTATATGGCACCAGCTAATCTTACCATTTCTATTGAAGTTGAAGTTGGATGGTCATTTTTATATTATTAATCTCCGTTCTTTTTTTCCCCCTGAATGAATAATAAGCTTTACAGGTCACAGTTTACACCCTTTGTCTTCATATTTACTCTAATGGCAAATTAATAATACGGGTGTCCACATAGAAATTGATATCGAGAAGGGCTGAACTTATAAATTGTAATAAATGGTGGCCAGAGTGGCTGCTACTCCCTGATTCTGCTGGTAATGATGTACGTATTGGTACCCTCTGCTTTGGCAAGTAAAGGGTGTCCTCAAAAGACGAAGGGAGTCTCAGGACGATGAAAGAGCAAGGGATGAAGAAAGGGCGGAGTAGTACAGGTTTGAAAAGCGAGCTAATGGCGCTACATAGTCGACAGGGTGGTAGACCCCTGACACTTTGTCCACAATACATCCCTCCGGCATGGTTTTCAACCCCTCTTCTCTCATCCCCTAGGGCAGTACCCTGTGAAATCATAAAAATTCCATATAATCCACAGAATTAATGACGTCTGAGAAACCTAGAAAAATACCGGCAACGTCGCGGGACCACGCTTTCCTCATTCAGCCCTGAATTAACTCCAGGCCAGTTATCAAGCTTATCATATCTATAGACTGTATCATTAATATCCTAGTTGTTTATCTGGTTACCATTAACCAGACTACAGATACCACTCTAACAACCCTTATACTAAAATTTCAGGATACCAGCAGAAGTTTCGAGTGTCTCCGGGCGCCTGGATTCTAACCAACCCAGAAGGTCTATACATGTTCTCCAAGAGTCAGGGCTGCCAACTACAACTTCTCCATAGCCCGTAGCCACGGTTTTTGGTTGGTCGAGGTTCCTGCTGTCCATAGAGAGAATGCTATTGCTCCAGGAGGACTCGTACTACCCTGATGCCTCACCATACCCATTCACCCACCCTGGCTACTGCCGTCGACTATTGTCCAGAAGGCGGACGAGTGGGCCAACTATTAGGCAGCTAGTTTAGTGGTTACAGGCCCCCCTGGTCTACTATCTTCTACACTAACTTCCTACCTTCCTATCCACCCACCTTCACTTCCTATACCATTCCCCAACCTATGCCGGAGCTACTTGACATCGACTAGGGTGTCGTTCACATATTTCAGCCACGGCAACACCCCGTCTACTGGACATTCTGACTCCTGCGGGATCTTATATCGAATGCGACGTCTACCCTCTTACGTCATAGATATATATCTTTGCTTTCTAATGAGAAAACCAGCGCGTACTGTATATACATATTCAAGCGCGTATATACCATGGGGCTTTTGCAATTTAAACGTTTCCGCTTCTACTTTATTCTTCGCTACCCGTTCTCGCGAGATAAAAAGATTGGAAAGTATTTGCACCCTGAAGGGAAAATGGAAACAGTTTTCTAGGAATTATGATAAAAAATTGTACCGGCACAGGTAAGGGTAGATCCATTCTCGTATCGTGCTACTGACAAGAACGACAATCCGACCCACTTCCTAGAGCTCCAGGAACCTACCCACTTCCACGGAGTCTGGGTTGCAATCAAGAGAACGAATCCCGACAAGGAGTAGAGGGACGGAGAGGGGTTGAGAGGGAGGGAGGGAGGGAGGGAGTCTGCCAGGAGAACTGAGGATCGTTAAGGGAAGATAATTAATTCTAAGAGCGAGTATTAGTAGTACAGTGTGGAGAGACGGCACCCTTGTCTCTCCGCTGACTCTCCCCCCCTCCGCCACCCCACGAACAGAAAAGATGGATTGCCGTGAGAGAATTTTTGTTCTACCCGATTATACTTCCCGACCCTTATGAATTAGCGTGACGCCTTATTTTTCTGTAACTTTTTTAAAAAATTCTTTATCTCTCACCCCTGTCTACCCCTATTATCAAACCGCCTCTTAATTATCCTATTCTTACAGGATTTTAGGACATGCCGATTTTTCCTTTCGTTACACCCTCAATGTTAATGTCGATCAACCGCCTGTCATAATTGGCTACTAATTACTTCAAATTATTAATACCTAAGTAACCGTACCAATGACTCTCGGTCGTTTGTACTCGTAATAAGTACAGTCCGTTACGATTCACCAGCGTACGAGTATAACTTCCCCACAATTATTGCAGAGACTATACAACAACAGGAAGTATCCCAGCATCCATTCCAATGAGTTCAGTAGCAGCGGAATCCCTATATAGGATTCCAAAGAGCGTCGCTGCCAAAACCGTGGAACTCTGGTCTGGTCTTTATCTTCGTAGATTGAACTAGTGGCGCTACCTTTTCACTTCTCCGGGGGTTCCCCGGTCTCCCTCGGTTCCCGACACATACGCCCTGTTCAACCTATTCTCTTTGGGTCCAGGCGGAGGATGAGAAGGCTGTGTAGCCGCCACCAGGAGAGTCAGAGTCAGGCTGGGTGTTAATTACATCAGTGTGTGTTGGCACATTGCCCGCCTAGCACGCTACGCCATATAAGGGTACCGGGAGATACACACGAGAGAGACGGAGAGAACGAGGAAAAGAATAAGAGAGAGAGAAGGGGGAAGAGAGAGAGGGGAAGGGAGGGGATATCGTTGGACGGCGAAGGAAGTGACGTGGGGGGGGGGAGAGGACCGGAGAGGATGGAGTCCAAGGGGTGGAGGGTTGGCACCGATCGATGAGGGGTTTGGTACTGTACCTACCCTGGCATGCTGCCCGTCCTATGGTACATTCCTACAAACTCTGGATTTTCAGTCCTGGGTGAGTCATTGTATTATTATTACTATTCGCCTTTATTTTTCATCTTCATCCCTCGAATCCTGCCCCAGAGAATTTTCCAACTGTTACCTCGATATTGGCTTCTTTTTAAATATATATTAGCCTCAGGACGAGAGGGTGCATATACTGTAGTACCGTAATCTGTGGTATACCTATAGGATGTTCCTGAAGCTAATGAAAAACTGAAGTACCCTGGATGCTTTATGAATATTGTGCACGTATCAGTGTGCACGTGCGTAGCGTGATTAATTAATCTGAAATTCGTGAAAAATTTTTTCATGCGATATAAATTTAGGGCTAAATATCTCTTAAGTAAATTACATATTGATATTGTACATTAATGTGGTCAGTACGTAATAACAAGGCGGCTCTTCATTGGATCTTTGTATACACTCTTTATGACAGCCGTCGACTGTTTTACCGAGAACCGGTTATACGGGGTATCTGGTAATAGCGTGAATCTGGTATAATAACGGGTGAGAAGTGGCCCGTCAGTATTTAACCGTCGATCTGAACTAATTTTAACTAATTACCTCTAATTGCCTTCGAAATAATTATTAAATTTTAGCCCGTGAGCTATCCAACTACTACCCGATAACAGCCGGGCCGGAGGTGATTGGCCTTTTGCAACCCTTAGTTTCTCGCATTCCCTTACCACCCCTCGTCACGCTCACTGTACAGTCTGATCCACCATCCCTCATTTCCAATCTTTACTGGCCTTTGCTCCCTCTGCCCTCCGAACCTTCAGCTACCATCCCAGCAAACCTTGAGTTATTCTCGCGCATCCCGGAACCGCCCTTACGATGTAAACGAATCGAGAGGATCCACTTTGCCGCTTCTTGCAACGCATCCTTAATCTTACTGTTGGAAACGGACAGCCAGCTATTCGCCCTCTCGCTGCCTACCCACCCTTGTCGCCAAACTTTACCACCCTTCAAAAAATCCCTCGGGAGACCGAACTTCGCCGGGAGTCGCGATCTTAAATTCAAGCGAGGAAGAACAACGGAGACCGACAAAGAGTTTAGGGGTTGCTGGAGTGACGTATCATTAAGAATACCTGTATCACTGAGAATAACATTAAGCCGACTTTGATTTCAAATCATTAGCCATGCCGTGTACCTGGTATTTATAAATCTGTCCATAAAGCAAATCCACATGGAACATAGACTTATGTCTAAAACAACGGAAGACCAGACTCGAATTAAACCGTAAACCCTGACAAGATTCAAGGGAAGCTTCCTGCTGTTTATAGGATATATATAGATATACATACACACACCACTGATACCAAGCATTAGTACACACCGTCGAACTTTGCACACACCTTTCTTAGATCACTGTGTTCCTCAAAGGGTCCCTCTGCTTAGTTAATATCAAGGGTGATCCTCACTCGGCCAGTTTGGGATCTCCGTGCAACGCATTAGACTGTCGTTTCAACGTCGACTAAGTTTAAAGGTTCATTCATCACGTGGCTAACTAATCGCGCGCCGTACCATAAAACGAAGGAACTGACAAAGTGAGGTTAGTTCCTCAATTTCAGGCACGTGTCAATTGACCTGCAGAGTATGTAAACAGATCCACGAATAAAAGTCACTGTCACATTGATAAAGGTACAGTTGATGGGCATCCAATGGACTGATAGAAAGCATATATACATTCATGCATAAGTAAATACATAACCTGAAATAAGATTAGGAAATTGTTGACGGGTCTGTTTCGCCACGTAAGCCAAGAGCTCAGGGCTGTCTCCTGCAATTCTACAGAGGGTGACCGGTAGCTGCGTTGAGAATCGGCTCGGATGTCAGGAATTAACGGAGAAAAATGGAGTGCTGATTGTGTGGGAAAGACAAGGGATTATCAAGGGCGTCCTGCAGGGCCGTAGGTATACAGGGGAGAGCCAGGGGCACGGGCTACCTAGGTGCCTATCCCCCGAGCCTGGATTAAAACCTGCCCATTCCCCACGATACCCGTGGCGCCATCTTTCCCCACGTGCCACCGCGACCCACGTGGCTGAGGTCGTGAGGATTTCGTGTGTGTGCACGGAATTCATTCGACGCTAAGGAGCTTTACCTTTTGCTTATCTGACGAAACCATTTGGTCCCTAATAGGCCTTTAAAAATATCGTCCCTGTCCCGCACGTGCGCCTACGTCATTTTGACATGGGATTCGTCTCTGTCGTTTCTCGAGTATACCGCCACTTGCCTCACTGACTGCTCCTGACAACCTATAAAATCATCCCCCAAAGTGGTAAAGTTATCCGTTTTTTCTTATCTTTCTAAACCCTTTCCGTTGGGATTTATAACAAAAATTATTTTCACTCCCACGGGAAACGAACGCAAATTCGTCGGCATTGAAAAGCACAGACGATGCATCAGGAATTATCGATGAGATTATATCCGGGTTGACCCTTGACATTTTTTAACGAAATCTTAATGTCAATTCCGTCATCCTCGTGACCTAAATCCTTTTTGTATACCTACCACGCAAATGACATATTGTGTCAACTTTCTATAAAAGTCTATATTAACTACACGTGTTCATCCTTAGAAATGATCCTTTTCCTTTATTGGCCGATGAATAAACCCGGAACGGATACTTGTCATATATAATATAGTATATAATATATATAATATATAATATAATATAGTTAAGTGTCAATGTACTCTCCATGAATCCTACACGCCGTACATGCTGTTCGTCCCGATGTCTCCATGCTTTGTGACTATATTGTTTATTCGATACGTTCGACTTCTCGTTGAATCCGTTAGAAACAACCTTTTACCTCGTATAATTCATGCCCTTACCTATATCAATGGATGTGTTTCCACGAACACGGGTAGACTGACGTGCTCGCGTGATTACACGGGAACAGCCTTCTATTGGATTAAGTATCGGAGACAGCACGCGAGTTGGAAAGGCCGCTGAATTATTCGCCAATAATGCTTGTGTTAGGTTAGGTTAGGATTGGATGCACGAAAGGCAAAACAATTTAAATTTGGTTACGAGGGAAGATCTTCGCGTAGAAAAATTTCACGGTGTATTGAGTATCTAGATTTTCAAGAGGAATGGTCAAAGATTATGGGTTTTGTTTGTATGGTGTTATTTGTAATTTACGTTATACAGGCTGCCTCATAAATAATCGAGTCTCGAGTTTACCTCTCTCCCTCTCCCTCTCTCTCTCTCTCTCTCTCTCTCTCTCTATTTCTAGCCATGCTCCCCCCTCCCCTCTTTCTCTTTCTATATATATTCCTTTCCTTTTTCACCAAATACTATTTTATTTATTCTACATTTTGTAGGTATCGTTCCACTTTCATATACCGCCCTCTTTTCCACCCTATTTACCACCCTTACTCGTACTCCATTTTCATCCCCTATGCCCGTCCCGTTCTTTGCTGTTAAACCCTTTTTCGCGCGGAATCATCCCGTGAAATATCGGCGCGCACGTGCTCAAGATACACTAAACCATATATGTATATATATGTATAATAAGAAAAACGTGTATTATGTAATAAGAAAAAAAAAAAGTTGTAACGATACGTGCACAATGCGATAATGATACAAGTACGTAATTCTTTGTCGACCTTGGCAGGGATATTCGTTCCATTTTATATTGGCTCCAACCCGATTGACGCCACAGGGAACGTAAATTTAATCCGCTTTGCCAAATTATCGCCATTAACAAATTGCTCGGCTCAAGTCGCATCGTTGCCGGCATTTTCCGCCGCGACTGATACGCCAAGCCATTAGCCGCCGATCCTTCCCGAATAGATAGTCTTGACGTACGGCGAAAACGACGCGCTCCTGGTGCGATGCGACAACCCTTCATTATGTAAACCGCCCTAAGTAGTCCTTGCGCAACATTCCCGTAGCTCGAAACTCAACCCGGTCAATGTTGGAATTATATATTTTAATTCTCTGTAGAATGATATACAGTTGCTGGGTGTCCCTGTATAATGTATGTCCCAGGGTGTCGCCTAATACCGGCTACAGGTCACTACATTATCGACGCAACTAGCTCGTATGGTTTTTTAATGGGAATTAACTTCATTCGAGGTAAACTTTATTGCTAGTTCTAATCTACGAAAACTCTTTCGAATATCTCACCCGTTACGAGTTTTACTTTAGTAGGAAAGTGATGACGTCAAAGCAGCCCGAAAGTCCTTAATTACTGGTTTAGGCAAGATCAAAGAGCTGATGGCGTCGTGGCTGATATCAAAATATTATTACCTTGTCCCGTAAGCAGAGGAACCATGGTAAATATATACTAGCGAAATATGTATAACAGAAATACAGGATTGTAATGGTTGATATCGATTGAGTAAGGGGTGAGTGGGCGATGAGGGATGATAGATTTGAACGTGACAAATTGGCGTTCTACGCTTTCTCATAGTACGAGGATTTCCTTTGATCAAATTGTATCGACGTATCGTGGCGTATCGACAGGATATGCTGTGCATATAGAGAGAGAGAGAGAGAGAGAGAGAGAGAGAGAGAGAGAGAGAGAGAGAGAGAAGAAAAATAGAGAAATTGGTAAACAAAAAATTTAAAAAAAAATGAAAAACTAGACTCAATATCAACAAACAAATCGAGTTACAAAATAAATTTTTTTTAAATTAAAAAACCAAACAGCGCTATCTATCCAATTTGATTTTATTCGATCGATACTACTGGCTTAGTCATGTACTGTTTAAAGGCTTTGCCATAGCTCGGATAATAATCTCGATAGGTTCGTATGCTTTACTAGAGACGCAAGAGGGTCAGGGACGTAACGTTGACTAATTCGTACCCTGTACCTACATAGCCGAGCTTAAGTCCGGGCTCGTAAAACTGTTGAGTATAGACAGTTGGTAGCGCGTGACGTGAGCATAAAACCTATATTTACAGGTTAGCCAACCGGATGTCACGGTTACGACATTAAACGCTGAGACATCGAGTGCCGTCGATATTGCCCAAGGATTTTGGCTGAGGGTTCCTCCTTTTGGTTATATATCCATCCGACCCTTAATTCTGCCTCTTGGTTACGTCCTCATCCGCGTTCTCGTCGTTGGTACCCCCCGAGACCGACGTCGTAAATTAGCTGCAATATTCCAAAGTACCCATCTGTGCCAGGAGGGGTGGTCGTGCTTATTCTCGTAACCGCTCTATAGATACCCACTGCAAGGTAGGGAAGTACGGTTTGCTATATCCACCCTTAAAAGTCCTTATGGCGAAGGTAAACTTGATGGGGTTGGTACGAGTGGATTTAAAAATCATTGTTCGTATTGATTTAAGCTCAGGGAGGTTGGCTCGCGTCTGTGTTTGAAAAATAAAATCTTGGGTAGGGGTGGGTTTGAGGTTATGGATTTTTTATTTCATAGTACTTCCGATAGCGAAATCTTTTTACGGTTCCGTATTAATCTAGTGGTACGTCATTGGGGGTGGTTTTGAGTTTCAGGTATGTGGACCCAAGGGATGTTCCAGTATATTCATATATAGCCGTGGGTTGGGGGTGTCTGGCGTATTAGAAAAATGATAGTCCTTACTCGTATAGGGATTTTTCTTTATACGCTCGCAATGTCTAGGGATGATCCTGGGGGTGGCTAGAATGATGACTACCCTTAATAAGATCCTTTGTCCTGAATTCTAGTCTGACATTCTCTACTGCAGTACGTGTCTGACAGTACAAGGGGATGATACCACTTGAGGTACTGCCACTGGGGATTGTCTGACGTCTAGAAAGAAGTCTTACGATTAGGTGAATTCTTAAGGGATGAATTAAAAGGCAAAGTAATTGACGGGTCGTGGACCTTAGCGAAACTGAGGTTCAGGGGGTAGGTAAAGACTGAGTCTCGTATGCTCAAATTCGTGAAGAGCCAGACGAGTCTGTGGATGAAATAAAATAGGGGTGGTTCAGGAAAATCGAGGGTGGTTCACTACCGAGTACAGACTGGAAGTTGGAACGAGCTAAAGTGATTGAGTAAATCAAGGAGGCACTTAGCATGCTTGAGATTCCACCCCCCGCCCCCCGTCCCGAACCTACTGGTGCCACTCTAACTTACACCCTCCCCGTTTTACCTTTCACCCTTAGCCAGTCATCCCTACCACTGTTACCAACCCACCAGCATCTACGACTCCACTCTCTTCCAGGCCCATAAACCAGTGATCCAGTGATTACTCTAAGCAGCCTAATGGGCCTAGAACAATTTTCACCCCAATTCACCCCTACGGTATCGCCGTAAATTTTTTAACCAACCCAAACGTAACTTTCAGTACCATTTAAATTCGTGGATGGAAATTCTTTCGAAATGCATCTCTTTCAACCCCTGCATGTTGGCAGGGGTAGTTCTGCGGCTTTCAACCCCTAGGAATGCGCTGCACGTTTTCATTAGAACGACGCGTGGAATTTCACAAATTTCACGAGACTCCTCTTGCGTGGCGAGGTGTGCCGCTAATTAGGGTTGTATACAGCCCTTCATCCCCTACTGGCTCCCTTATATTACTAGCCAACGTTATAGGGGTATACTGGCTTCATTGACCAAACGACTTCGTTTCCAACCGTAGACCATGCTAAACTCTATTGGCGCGTAGCTTAAGCACGAACGACAGAAAGCCGGAAGGGGTAGTTTGTTAATAACACATTGTCAAAACTTTTCCTGGCAATTAAAATAGCAATTCATACCAAAACATTACGATTACGCGTGTTAGCGCGTTGTTCGTCGAAATTAAAATGACGAGCAGTCATTGATTTTATCGTTATCACACTGAAATTCTGTAAAATTCTCTCTCGCAATATCTACCCTTATTGACTATTCGAATTTTCATTATATATCTTCCCCTGTTTTCTCCCTCGGGTACAATAAGGATTTATCCAAATTACAGGAGATAGGAGATGAAAAAGAAAATTTTCATCAATTTACGAACACTTAACTCCATCGACAGCCAATTAACTTATTACCATCTGCAGTACATGCCCAACTATAATTTTCCTCGTTATACACGGAATTATAGTGCAACAACCCGGCCACTTGGTATAGGATCGTTATTCGCATCTCTGACTAATTAATACAACCAATTATAAGCACTTCCACCAATTGGGCTAATTATTCATTGAAACCGTATATACGAAGTCTCTTAAGGCCTCGTTTTCTCAGTGACGCGTACGTGCCAATTTTTGTTTTTTAATTACTAAAGTGACACGCGCTTGCCGCACAACAAGACATCGACGCTATGAACAAATACAGTATCGCATTGTATATAAATTTTGGAAAGGTACAATTTTTTTATCGAGCAACCAATTTACAGCATCGCTTTTCGAAAACCAATCAAACCAGGCAGCAACTATGTTCCTTGAATGGACTTTTTTTTTACTAAAGGGGGTTGGGAGGGAGGGGAGAGTTTGTTCGTTTGCCAACTTCAGCTTTTCAAGCTGTTAAAAATCTTGAGGATATATATATAGATATATATAAGTATATATATATAAATAGTCGTTCGATATCCAAACAGCTCGTACTTATTACTGGAAATAAATCAAAGGCAGCCAACGGCGCCTAGCAGGACTGGGTCAAAGGGTGTTGATGGAGGGGTGGGGTTGAAAATACGAAGAAAAATGTCAGAAAATCCACGAAAGAAATTCGTATTTAATAGCCCATCCGTTAGAGTGGTCTCGGGCACGTATCGCGGATGAAATAAATTGAAAACTCGAGATCGCAAGTGGCAGTGTTCATCGGTAGCGTCGCCGTCGACCTGCTATCGGCCAGACAGCCGAGGTTCGAGTGTCCTTGAAAGAGAACGAAGTGGGCTACCTATACAGTTATAGGTTGCCCGACGCATCCAAGATCCTCGTGCGGGGACGTTCCGAGGGTTGAAGAGGTATCCGATGAGCCGAAGAGAAACGAGGGTTTTCCCAGATGTGGCAATGGCGGATGGAGAGGGGTGGGCACTGGTAGCTGGAATAAAGTAAGGGGTTGCTTTTTGGGGTTGACGAAGGCGCAGTGGAAGTTTGAGAGGGTGAAATGACGTAGTTAAAAAACCCTCGCCACGGCTAATGAGCACGTGAGATTGCCGGCAAATGAGGGGTAACATTTCCCCTGGCAAGGTGGAGGGAGAAAAAAACCTGCCCGTTGAAAAAAAAAAAGTTGAGTTTAAAAGCGAGGCAGACATTGATACGTGAAACTAATGAAAAAAACCCCTACAGTTTTGTTACATTTTTTTCATGGCTGTATAATCGGACCACGAGGGGTGGTAGCGCGTAGGGGTGGAAGGGCTTGAAAATTTGGGGGTGAACTTTTTTTTTTACGTATTTCAATCCCCTTGCTCTTTTAGGTAAATATTCAGAAATTTGTTATTCCTACTCTTGGTGTGTATATATATATACACAGGCACACGTAGGTCGTAGATACTTCCAGAGATACATATATGTATCCCCTCGTGACTTCTTACGACTCAAAGGGATGTTCTGGATTCAGAGAGCTGGTTATACGTACCTAGGTGCAACACGGCCGACTTCCTATAGCTTGCCGGTTAATGGCACCTCAAAGATAATTAACCGACATAATCGGATTAAAACGGGGTACGAGCTTGGTGCGAGCCGACCCGAACGACCAGCACCCCTGGACAGGAAATCCTAAAGAGGGAAGAAAGAAATTGGGTCGACCAATGGGACGGAACCTGTTAAACGGGGTAAGCTATGACTTTCTGTATAATTTATTATAGTTTATCATCCAGTCCAATTAGGATTATGCAAAATTGAAATTCGGCACGGTTCTTCGATTTTGGCAAATAAAGATTACGCGCGAGGAAAAAATAAAGGGAAAATAACGTTTGACTTAAGACGCGCGATAATTTTTTTTTCAGTGCCTGGCAGCACTGTACTGGAAAACGTTAAAAAAGTTTTTTAACGTCAACAGTCAACTGGTATTAAAACGTTAAAGAGCGAATGTCGCGTGACGATTCGAATCGGAACGTTATTTAATAGAGAAAGGCCGATTACCTTCGATTTTACGTATATCCTATACCTAGGGCGAGTGCGAGAGAGACGGACTTATGGGGGCTCGCGTGAGCAAGAGACGGACGGACGTAGCGGTAAACCGAAATTGGCCGACGGCCGGGTACCCTTTCCCGAATTGGCTATCCTATTCGGCTATATTTTCGAATAGTCGTAACTTTTAAATGATCCGAGATATCAAGATGAAACCTATAATATTTTTTGTTCGGATTCTTGCCGGGAATACGTTATCTCAAGCTGTACGAATATTACGAGTATTCAAAATGGCTGCAAAAAAACATACGCGGCCAAGCCAACAAGGAGGGCTGCCTAAAACTCGTGTTTCGGGACTACCGTAATCTCTGTTTTTCTTATCCGCGTATAAATATCCATAAAATCGGGGGGAAAAAAGGTCCAATAGTATCAGATATCCTAACTGTTGCATATTTCATCCAGATAAGCCATGTATGGTCGCTCCTTCAAAACCCACGCGTGTAATCGTGACGCGGTAACGGAAACCAGAAACCAGCGTTGGTAGCAGCCATACGGGAAGCGCATTGATATATATCGGAACATACAGGCGGTACATGCAAAACGCATCGTTCGTCCTTTGAATCCACAAAAGCCGCCAATTAACGAAGCGCTTTACATATACCGTATACCTATAGCATTCCTATGATAAAATTCAAGCTTAGCAAAGGTTAAGGGTAAAGTGGCTACGTGGTCCAGCATTGCTGGGTTAAAAAAAAAATTCTTCACACTTTCAACTCTAAGCCACTTTTTGGCGTGCAGTTCAAAAGGCGTACAGAATTTTTTGTTTCTGGTCTCCGAGGCTCTTATTGCGTAAAACGCGTGCGGCTGAAACGCGTTTGACTACAAAGTCACAAAGGGCAGGTATTCAATGACAGCGTGAGGTCGGAAGTCACAAAGATTGGGGAGGCTGAAAGCGCCAAAGCGACTAGGATGGGTGGATGGTTAAACTTGGGCTATGGACTTTGGTCTACTGGTAAGAGAGAGAGAGAGAGAGCGACAAAGCTAAAGGGTGTATATATGTATGAGAGAAAGAGAGAGAGAGGCTCTATTGTGTTTACGTAGGAGCGCATGTAGTTCGACCGCACGACGACCCTCTTACCACTTGTTGGGGTCATGCTGCTGAGCTGTGATCGGAGTTAAAGGACACGGCACCCTGTTTAAAGTGAGATTGTTGCCAGAGTGAGGAAACTAACCAAAGGGCCGCAACCTATAGGGTCGCTATGGGAGGCAGCCATGTGAGTTTGAGGATGTTCTCAGTGAGATTGGCACATTAAGGTACGAAATAACTAATATAATATAGCAGTAGATACAGTAGGCGTCGTGCAGACGAGAGAGGTAGTAGATAAGGAAGGTAACAAGTCAGACAAGGAGTAACAGAAAAATATGGAGCAGCCATTGGACTCGAGTGGCTCAGCTAGAAAGGTCCGACCCCTGTCACTGATGTGGGGGTAAAGGAAGGGTCCAGTGGGAGAGGAGCGAGAGAGAGAGAGAGAGAGAAAAAGGGTCAGTAAATAAAATCATCGAGAGATATCTGAAGGGAGGATGGCAGAAAGTCGGGAGCCAAAGTGTACGATAGATCCTGGTTGTATCTTGGTTTATGAGAGAGGAAAAAATTGCTGAATGTAGTTGGGGGGGGGGGGGGGGGGGGGGGGGAAAAAAAAA
>NW_014333216.1:204648-209151 GCF_000341935.2 Cephus cinctus | reverse complement strand
TGGGGGGGGGGGAGTGTGGAGGGAGGAAAAAAAATGAGGCGAAAATGAGCTATAACGGGAAAAACGGAAAAGGCCGATTTGTGCCCGTACCGGTAGCTTCGGAACTTGAATGAAGATGGCAGCAGGACCGCGGATGGGAGGAAGAAGGAAAAATACATGAAATAAAATAAAAGTACTCGGGGATGAAGAGAATAACGTGGAATCCGGTACATCCTGTGTTCCCTAGGACAGTTATTTTTTCTACTTGACCCTTTTATTTTCTACGTTTATTTTCTTCATTCGCTCCCCAGGGCGCTGAGACCGAGCTGGTCTTCTAGAAGAGGGCCGCCATTCCCTTTCGGTACCTTCCTCGAGGCCAAGTTCTCCCTGGTGGATGATCTCTCTGGAAGATGCTTTCAGGATTTTCACGGTCAGGAATACGTATCTTACTTGCTGTATTACTTTATTATATAATAACTCTCATTCTTTCTCTCTCTCCCGCTTACTCTCCCTACATGTACAGTTGAATCCCCAGAGTGCATCCCTTTTGCAAGAACACCAGGTAGCGTCTGGTATACAGAATTTCCAGTAGCAGTTTCTCTCGTTTTCTCGGTGCTTTCTAGATGACAGAAACCTAACCAAATCTGACCTAACCTGCACAGGACAAACATGTACAGTAAACGTAGAATCTGTGACGCAGGCAAGGCCCAAAGCGGGAACGTGGGCATGTTATCGGCTCTGTTTGAAATGGCGGCGACTCTCTGATATAGGTTTGAATTCGGGCTCTGACAGCTCCCTGTTATTTACAGCCCACGGGCACCGATAGGGGTGGCATGGGCATGTATAGGGTGCCTACCTATGGGTTTATGTGAAAGGGGTTGAAAGGCTGTTAGGGGGGTAGTACGAGGTTGGAGAGAGGATGCGGCTACCCCTGCCACGTTTTCGAGGGGGTTGAACGAACAAACTAAACCAACTGACGCTCAATATTTATTTTTCATTTATTTACGTTCGCTCTACCACACGTACCCTGCGCCCAACGTGTCAGCTATTTAACGTTATATAACCCTAACCTGGTCCATCAGCTTCCGGTCTCTTTCTTTATTCGTCCGCGCAACCCTTATCTGCCCCTCGTTCCTTTTCTCAACATGCCATAGACACCCTTGACGCTTGTATGACCCAGACGGAAGAGAGATACAGTTGGAAGGAGGAATAAAGGGCTAGAAAATCAAGAAAATAACCTCCAACCCGAAGCTGAAAGAGGAAAATAAAAGGAAACCGATGGAAAGGTCTTGACAGGAGCCCTCTTGAAGAAGACGCCACCCTCAATTTCCTTGACTTTCTCTACTTTCCCTTTGGTATTCCCCTTTCACCCCTCATCGCCCTTTGTTGCTACTCCAACCCTTACTTCAGTCTCAGCCACTCCCCCTCTCCCTCCCAACCCTTTCGAACAAGCTCTACACATTCGTATATTTATTAACAAAAAAAAGGGTTGAGATAGCGAGAGGACCACCGACTCATCGACAAGGGATGATCTCATCTCGGTACATGTTAAGGGAGGAAACGCGAATATATACGCACAGGGTTGTATAGGATACATCTCAATAAGCTGCTATAGGTCTGGGAAGGTTGCCAAACGGGTTTTAGGTTACGGCGGGAATTTCGAATTTGAAACATTCCTTCAGTTTCCGTTCGCTTTTCCTACGCGGCTTGTAACTTTAATGGTGCTAGGGGAGGGGTCGTCCTTTGTCCCACGAAGGATGCTGCGAAGGGTGGGTGTTTTCTAAGAGGGCTAGACACTTTGAAGACCCTCTCGATCTTGAGGGCCCTTTATGGCGCGCACGTATGACCGCGACCAACCAGTCGAAACTCTTGACAATTGTTATCCAACTGAACAGCGCCATTCTTGTAGCGGTGGTCACTTGCTGTACTACCGGCTATTCTTACTCGTTAGATACATCAATTTAACGTGGTACATGGCACGTACGCTATCCATGGGTATCCATATTCGATATCAGACAGACATTACGGTGCGGTGTAATAGATATATGATATCAAAACTTTGTATATTATTACAGTACGACGTAATAGATATATATCAGAACTTTGTGTATTATAGGAAACGATTCGATCAGTATCTGTTTGTACTCTCTCATAGGTTAGGTTACGTTAGATTTTATAGACAGCGTATAACTATACATAAATGATTATACTGTAGGAAGTTACTATACCAATATTGAGATACGTGCATATACATATGCCTTTCGCTAGACATATACATATGTATGATCCGTTTACATATTAGATGGCTCTTAGGTTAACGCGAATAGTTTACGAGGTTTTTAAGTTACGCGTCTCAATTTTCTTGATCGCTAGAAAATTACTGGAACATTATATAGCATTTTTTGCCATTACTTTTTTTTTTCGTAACTTTTGAGTCCACGCGGTTGGACTGCGAGAAGAAAATTATGTGAAATAAAAAGTTTTCGGTACTTTAACGACACGACAGAAATACTGATAACGTTCGTAATCCATCCTTTCAGAGTCGAAAGTAAAGAAGGAAAAGCAAAAACTTTTTCTTATAATACTTTGTAAACTTGAATTTATAATACGTCAAGTTAATCTGTAATATAGATATATATATATACCATGTAAAGACTAACAAAGAATTCTTGGATACATAAGACTGTCGAAAAATCAGAAAAAAAAAGATATATCACGTCGGAACGACGTCCTGAGTGACGCAATGCGACGCAGTCCAGTGCGCTAGCGCCATTTACGCAAGCAATGTATCTCCAGCGTTGGAATAGCGCCGGTGGGTTTACTAGCGAATCACTGCTGGCTAGGATACTGCACTACTAAATCCTTAACCCCATCCCCATCCAGTAGCGGCGATGCCGCAGACCCCTTTCCTTCCGGCGGGTATCCAGGAGCGTATCTATCCGGTTTTTTCGGCAACTCCAAGCGAGAGAGATTAACGCCAGGACATTTGCAAGCGTCGAATGAAACCTATAGGTGACTTTTTTTTCCAGGGTACCAAAAATTCTCAGTCAGATACACGAGATCAATCTGCAGGTTACACACATACCGTGACACACGTATGTATTTCAGATGAGTAGAAAAAATTTTTCCAAAAGATTCGAACAAAATTTAAGCTAACCTCTAATATGAAATCTATAAGCTCGCGAAGTCCCTGGAAAGATTTACGCTCGAAGCAGCTAGTATTGTCGCTCTTGTCCCGTTTCAAGGGATCCTCGGTAACTCCTTAAAAGCTGCGCAAGCCAGTTTCTCAAAAGGATCTATAAGCCCTCTTTTTCCTTATCTCTCACTTTTTATCCTCACCCTATTTATTTTCTACTCGAGTTTCCCGGCACTCCTGAACCTCCTCGAAGCATCGAGTGTACGTGGCCCCAAGTCCCCCGTGGTATCTCGACGAAAGCGGAACTACCACTTAAAAGCAGTAAGTGGTTTGTACCGTTCGTTGCCGATTGTCTTAGTCTACATCAATGAAACCCACGGTGTATATACGCCCTTTCATCCCTCTCTGTTAAGAGTTGGCAGCCCTCTTTCTAGACGGCTAATGCATCCCCTATCTTACACCAAGCCTTCTTTCCTATATATATACATATATATATACATATATATATATATATATATATTGTACATATATGTAAGTATATACAGAACGTAGCTCGCAAATGCTCCCGCAAGTACTTCGCGCAAGGGGAACGTAGTGATTCGAGTTTGCCTACTCCAGATTCCTTTTGTAAATACGAGAGAGACTAAATCTCGCAACTCCTAAGGTTGGGCAAAGAGGATGTGCCGGAGATCCACATCCGGATCCGGCGTAGCTCCGCATTTCCTGTATTCCTTAGTCGAATCCTCTTGAAATTACTTTTGGCATGCCCGCAGAGCACTGGATACTCCGTGAGGATTTAATACGCCCGATGCACCGTAGTTATACGAATTAGCGGGAAATTTGAATCTTCATGTATCTACATTCGAATCCATATAAATATACCGTACTGTATAACCGCTGCGTGCTTATACGTACAGTAGATCGAACAATCGGATCCTCAAGGAATATTCTCGTTTAACCCCTACTGAGAAATTCAGCCTTCTCGTTAATTAATAATTATTATCGCTATTACTGCTCATTAGTACATGGCATTGTTTCCAAGATCTCAACGGTATCCCCGTGGCGATAACCATAGAAACGCGTTCCAATCATGGGCCAATGGTTAACGTACATTATTATCATGACTCATGAGACTCAAAGGAAGCGGCTAATGCAATATAAATTCATGAGCAGAAATCAAGCCTTCCTATTGTCTAGCGAAATTTGCCATTGAGTGTATTGTACAATCGGAGTTATAGAAAGGGGGTGCAGGGTATACGCGGTTCGAGGGGATGAAATCTGTCGACCCACCCCCTGACGGCAATAGCAGATAAACCCAAAGAGCCAGAGAGATTTATATGGAGCATATAATTACCGCACTTTCACGCCCCTTGATACCCCCCCCCCCC